>NC_091991.1:112885210-112964651 GCF_044704955.1 Pristiophorus japonicus | reverse complement strand
GGGGGGGGGTGGGGGAAGGAGATTAGGGGGGGGTGGGGGGAAGGAGATTGGGGGGTGGGGGGAAGGAGATTGGGGGGGGTGGGGGAAGGAGATTGGGGGGGTGGGGGGAAGGAGATTGGGGGGTGGGGGGAAGGAGATTGGGGGGTGGGGGGAAGGAGATTGGGGGGTGGGGGGAAGGAGATTGGGGGGTGGGGGGAAGGAGATTGGGGGGTGGGGGGAAGGAGATTGGGGGGTGGGGGGAAGGAGATTGGGGGGTGGGGGGGAAGGAGATTGGGGGGTGGGGGGGAAGGAGATTGGGGGGGTGGGGGGGGAAGGAGATTGGGGGGTGGGGGGGGAAGGAGATTGGGGGGGTGGGGGGGGAAGGAGATTGGGGGGGTGGGGGGGAAGGAGATTGGGGGGGTGGGGGGGAAGGAGATTGGGGGGGTGGGGGGGGAAGGAGATTGGGGGGGTGGGGGGGGGAAGGAGATTGGGGGGGTGGGGGGGGGAAGGAGATTGGGGGGGTGGGGGGGGAAGGAGATTGGGGGGTGGGGGGGGAAGGAGATTGGGGGGGGTGGGGGGGAAGGAGATTGGGGGGGTGGGGGGGGTGGGGGGGGGAAGGAGATTGGGGGGGTGGGGGGAAGGAGATTGGGGGGGTGGGGGGAAGGAGATTGGGGGGTGGGGGGAAGGAAGGAGATTGGGGGGGGTGGGGGGGAAGGAGATTGGGGGGTGGGGGGGGAAGGAGATTGGGGGGGGTGGGGGGGAAGGAGATTGGGGGGGTGGGGGGGAAGGAGATTGGGGGGTGGGGGGAAGGAGATTGGGGTGGTGGGGGGAGAGGGGGTGGGGGGGAAGGAGATTGGGGGGTGGGGAGGAAAGGAGATTGGGGGGGTGGGGGGGAAGGAGATTGGGGGGTGGGGGGAAAGGAGATTGGGGGGGTGGGGCGGGGAAGAAGATTGGAGGGGGTGGGGGGGGAAGAAGATTGGAGGGGGTGGGGGGGGGAAGAAGATTGGGGGGGGGAAGGAGATTGGGGGGGCGAGAAAAGGAGATTGGGTGGGGTGGGGGGAAAGGAGAAGGGGGAGGGAGGCTGAACGGGCCGGGCCAGAGACTTCGGGCAGGGCCCGTCCCCAGCACCAGATTTATAGGTAGGTGGCGTTGGGTCGGGTCGGGGGGTGGTGGGAGGCAGGGAGGTTCGGGTCGGGGGGAGGGAGGGAGGGAGGGAGAGGGAGGTCAGGTCGGGGGGAGGGAGGTCAGGTCGGATCCAGTCCGGAGGCCGGGGGGGTGGGGGGGGGAATGGAGCGGGTGTCGGGTCCGGGGGCGGGTGTCGGGTCGGGTCCGGGGGGGGGGGGGGCAGGGGAGCGGGTGTCGGGTCCGGTCCGGGGACGGGCGGGTATTGGGTCCGGTCCGGGGGTGGGGGAGCGGATGTCGGGTCCGTCCGGTGGCGGGGGGCGGGAAGCGGGAGTCGAGTCGGGTCGGGAGGAAGTAGGAGCTGGCCGTGGGAGGAGCCTTATTTACGCAGCCCCAGTGAGGCCATTCGGCCAGGGCTAGGGGCTGCGTGCTTCGGGCCCCTCCCACACAGTTTCGGGCGCCTGGAGCTACTGCACCTGCGTGCCCACTGTAGCGCGCATGTGCAGAGCTTCCGGCAGTGTCTTCGGCGCAGGGTCCTAGCTCCGCCCCCTACAGCTCATGCTGCGCTGCGCCGAGGGCCAGAGGATCTGCAGGGAGGTGGAGAACACGGAGTTTTTTTTTTAGGCGCACTTTGTGGCATGAAAAACGGACGCCCAGGTCGGGACTGCGCCGTTCTAGGCGTGGCTCAAAACTTGGGCCCATATTTCTGCTAAACTGGCCCTCTCATATCACTGAAAGACAGAAAGGAAAAGCACCTCTTACAGTGCATCGCCAGTCCGACTGAAGAATTGCAGGAGGCTTCTCAGGGAAGTGTCTGCGTGTCGGGTTGTGTGGTAAGCTCTAGATATTTCTTGTCAGCTCAGGAACAATGGCCTGTGCCGCACAGCACACTCTGCTCACTAGGGCACTAGCTTTGCTCTGTTCCTGAGGATAGCGTATAGAGGGACAGCTGTACAAGACAATAGCTCAATGACTGCCATTGATGACACAACGAACCAGAGAGCACAACCTCGCTGATTTAATTCATCGTCAGTCTTTACATTTTTTTTTTAAAGAATGTTGTTTTTGAAAGACTATCCCGCTCTCTCCGATTTGCCCCTCTTTCACAAAGACAGCACTTGACGCTGAGGTGCAGCAGTCCTCCGTTACCTCATCCACAGGTTCGGTGGATGAGGTAATCGAGATGGTAAATATCAGTAGACTATTCAACTTGGCATGGCATCACAGCTGGAGCCAGTCAACCAAAGTCCCCACACACAATCACTGGATAGCAGTCAGCAGCGGGAACCCTCGCCAAGGACCAGCCAAGACAATTGCACCATCTGCTAACTCCGTGTAAAACTGGGAACTTAACTCAGCATTCAATTTCACAGAGCATTTACCAAACTTAAATTCAAATCAGATGGAAGAGAAAAATCTGAGAAAAGTGGGATAGGTGTAAAAGTTAAATGACAGCACATTTTGATTGAGTTAAAGTGGAGCAAAATAATACATCTTTAACTTATTTTACTACAAGGCTTCATTTGGGATTTTCCAAGAACCAGAAACTGATAAACACGGACTATTCTCACAGATACTCGGCTGTATAATCAAGTGAACAGTGCCCTCTGAAGTGGCCTAGTAAACCACTCAGTTCTTTCAAACCTGGGCATCTAGGGGTGGGCGATAAATGCCAGCCTTGCCAGCACATCCCAGAAATGAATCTTTAAAGCCTGCTGCCCAGGGCCAAGGGGTGAGCACAATGAGGCCATATTGCAACAAAACAACATTTATTGGGAGCCAGAAGCCCTACAGATCGGATGGAGTCAGGAAAGTCTTGCCTATAGCTGTATCCTCATTGGGAATCCTGAAAAGTATGGGACGGAGACACGTCAATTGTCCATGGAAGCGCTAAATTAGTCCCACCCGGAGGTGAACCCACGACTCGGGCAGGTGTCCAGTTGGGACCAATTCATGGCTGCACCACCCCAGTCCACTCATTCAATATCACACTGGGACGGTTTGGTTGGATAAACAGGTTTACCCGAGTACAAACACGAGCAACCATGCAGTATCTACCTTCATAAAACTGCAATTGCTGTTAGCTCAATTCATTCCCCAACATACTGCACTGGGGAATCTGTACCATATCAATCTTTAAAGAAGCTCATCCTTTCCCCTCCCCCCTCCCCACCCCCATAAGAATGACTACCCTGTAAGCCATTACTGGAGAAAAGTTAAATCGTGATTAAACTGCTATCAACAGAGATTAATACTACAACAGCTTTCTAACCTTAATCGTGAGGCTCAGGATCATACTCGGACTGGATTTACAACAGATCAAATAGGAAGAACGTTCCAGATGTAGGATTCCTTTGCCAATAGCCACTTTAAAAATAAAAGCAGGGAACAAATTAGAAACAATCCGGACGATGTATGTAGAATGGAAGATGTTAAAGAAACCAAGAGATCTTCAAACTAGCCTCATGGTGTTGAGGAAATAGCCACAATCAGAAAAAGATATATAATCATAATATAATCACCTGATCAATTGCAGTTTCAGACTGACAGGCGGGAACCATCATTTCACACTTGACAAAAAGTCATTCACTATTATTACACAAAACAAAAGACTGCTTTCTCAAGCGCTTCCTTTGTCCGTCCTGGTCAATATATAAACATTTCCATCTATCTGTCTTTGGCACAGGCCTGTGGAATGCCATGGATGCTACGCGCTGTGGATTAACCATCACCAGGGATACGAAGTGAAACTGACAGCCTCCAGTGTCAGAGTCCAACTAGTTTTCACCTGCACAGTTATTCTCACCTTTGATATCTGATGCAGGAAAGCAAAAGGGTCTCTAATATTTAGGGGGGGGGGGGGGACACAAAAGGCAATTTATTTTCATGAGTCCTAAGTGAGTAATGTAATCCATGCAAGCTTTTAAATCACAGAGCGAAAATATTTGCCTGAGCTCACCCTGCATTTGTATGACAATCCTTTATCCCTCGCTTTACAAGAGGCATTAATTAGTCCAGTAAAAATTTATAAAATTCATAAACTAATATTTGCACAGTTTCAAGGCCATGATTAATACCCCCACAACAGAAGATGGCCAGAAAACGCACTTGCAATGAGCAGGCTGCAGTCAGTAAAGATAATGATATGTCAACTTCCTCAATGCCTCAGTTGGTAAAGGCATTACCTAATATGTCACAGAGCCATGAGGATGAGCAATGCCAACAGAATCAGTGATGGAAGCAGAATCCAGAATAGCTTTTACAAATATTTGAGAAAGACTTAAATGAGTATAGGGAAAGGGTAGGGGGGCTGGACTAACTGGAGAGTTCTTTCAGAGAGCCAACACAGACACAAGAGCCAGGAGGACTCTTTCTGTGCTGTAAGATTTCATGATCCTACGTCCCTGATTTGATGTTCAATTTGAGCCAAATACAGGATAGAAACGGGGAATCACCTTGTGTCAAGGTATTACATTGCTATGTTACTGTTTAGCTTGTCATTTAAACTGCATAGAAATTTTAAAATAAAATAGAAACGAGGCTGCTGCTAAGATTTCTTCTGAGCAAAAGGTAAAAGGACAAACGGATTCTTTGTGGAAGAGATTTCTGTTGTCTGTGTGTGTGCGCGAGCAGTGAGGTCATCACACAGACCCTGTGTGGAATAGAGGCTCTAAGTTCAAAAGTTACGTTTAGATGGCTGAAGGGTGATCTAATCGAGGTCTTTAAAATGACCCGTCAGGGTAGGTACCTGATGGGGAAATCCAAATCAAGGAATATGGAGCAAAGGCAGGCAAATAGAGGTTAGGTACAGATTATCCATGATCTAACTGAATGGTGGAACAGGCTCGAAGAGCTGAATGACCTCCTCCTGTTCCTGTGCAACAGGCTCAAGGGGCTGAATGACCTCCTCCTGTTCCTGTGCAACAGGCTCAAAGGGGCTGAATGGCCTCCTCCTGTTCCGATGCAACAGGCTCAAAGGGCTGAATGACCTCCTCCTGTTCCTGTGCAACAGGCTCAAGGGGCTGAATGGCCTCCTCCTGTTCCTATGCAACAGGCTCAAGGGGCTGAATGACCTCCTCCTGTTCCTATGCAACAGGCTCAAGGGGCTGAATGACCTCCTCCTGTTCCTATGCAACAGGCTCAAGGGGCTGAATGGCCTCCTCCTGTTCCTATGCAACAGGAAGGGATTGAATGGCCTCCTTCTGTTCCTATGCAACAGGAAGGGGCTAAATGACCTCCTACTCCTGTTCTTATGCAATAGGTTTAAGGGGCTGAATGGCCGCCTCCTGTTCCTATGCAACAGGTTCAAGGGGCTAAATGGCCTCCTCCTCCTGTTCCTATGCAACACGTTCAAGAGGCTGAATGGCCTCCTCCTGTTCCTATGCAACAGGAAGAGGTTGAATGGCCTCCTCCTGTTCCTATGCAACAGGAAGGGGCTAAATGGCCTCCTCCTCCTGTTCCTATGCAACAGGTTCAAGGGGCTAAATGGCCTTCTCCTCCTGTTCCTATGCAACAGGTTCAAGGGGCTAAATGGCCTCCTCCTCCTGTTCCTATGTAATAGGAAGGGGCTGAGTGGCCTCCTCCTGTTCCCATGCAACAGGCTCAAGGGGCTGAATGGCCTCCTCCTTTTCCTGTGCAATAGGTCCAAGGGGCTGAATGGCCTCCTCCTGTTCCTATGCAACAGACTCAAGGGGCTGAATGGCCTTATCCTGTTCCTGTGGTCCAATAAAAATGGCCTGCCTCTGTTTGTATTAATTACATACAGACAGGCCCCTATCCAGACAAATGAATTGCTCAGACAATATATGAAAGTTTGCTCGTGCAGTTACATGTATTAGGTCCCATTGAAGGGCACCCTGCTAAGGAATGTTGTTGACATCTCAGAATTAGGACCTGCGACATGAAAGGTTTTGTTTTGTATAAACGCTCAAGATAACTGCCAAGATAGTTCACTTGTTTAAACACATGTCCAAGTAATTGTGGTGAGAGGGAGCCCCATGGTACTCAAGACCCACGCTTGCATTAGTGACTCATACAACAAAATTAGGAATTTCTAAATTGCTGTGTTGTAATTTGAAAATAGTTTAATACATTGACGAGTTAAGTACTGTATCACTATTCTATTAGATTTTACTAGAGCAAAATAAATCCAAGTCCTTCGTATTCTGCATCTGATTCTGCTTTCCCACCACTTATCTTGGCCAATCTCCATTGGCTCCCCATCCTGAATGCGTGGAATTTAAAATCCTCATCCCAGTCCCCCAATATGCAGACAAATTAGGAAATTAGTAAAAAACATAAGAATAATCATCGGGGATTTCAACTACCCTGATATTAATTGGACAGTAGTAGTAGGTAAAGGGGATAAGGGAATGGAGTTCCTACAATGTGTTCCTTTCTATCCCAGTATGTAAAAAGCCCAACAATGGAGGATTCGCTATTGGATCTAGTAATGCAAATGAACTAGAGTAGATAAGAGAAGTAAAAGTAGGGGGAATATCTAGGCATTAGTGACCATAATATAACACGGTTTAAGATAATAATTGAGAGGGACATGGGTACGACAAAGATCAGGGTAATAGATTTGGAGAAAAGCTGATTTTGAAGGGCTGAGAATAGCACTTCGGAAATAAAATGGACAACAACATTGGCAAACAATGATGTAGAACAGCAATGGGAAACATTTAAAACGGTGTTCAACAACGTCCAGGAAAATATATTCTGCTAATAAACTAAAACAAGCTAAACACTAATGAGACACCTTGGATGAATAAAGCCATAAGGGACAAATTGAGGGGAGGGAAAGAGGCATACATTAAGTACATAGACAGCAGGGGAGAGCATGATAAGGGAGATTATAAAGGGATTAGGCGAGAAGTCAAAAAAACAATTAGGAAGGCAAAGAGGGACTATGAAATTAAATTATCAAGCAACATAAAACAAAATAATAAAATATTTTACAGGCACAACAATAAAAAAAGAAAGATTGGGATTGGAATAGGGCCACTAAGGGATGGAGAGGATAATACCACTAACAGCAATAGAGAGATGGCAGAGATATTAAATAATTAATTTGTTTCAGTATTTATTAGGGAGATATAACATCAGATGATGAGATTAGTAATGAATTAACTGCATTTAAAATAAAACAAGGAGATATTAAGTAAATTTAAAAAACTCAATGAGGATAAAACCCCTGGTCCGGACGGATTACATCCGCACATTTTAAAAGAATCTAAACAAGAGATAGCAGAGAGAGGCATTAGCACACTTATTTGACATTCGTTAGAAAAGGTGCAGTGCCAGAGGACTGGCAGATAACTAACGTAATATCAATATTTAAGAAGGGAGATAAAACATGTCCAGGAAACTATAGGCCAGTCAGTCTAACATCGGTGCAACGAAAAATATGGAATCCCTACTAAAGGAGAAAATATAAGAACATCTAGAAACAAAAAGTATAATAAATAGTCAGCATGGATTTCAAAAGGGAAAGACTTGCTTAATTTTTTGAAGAGGTAACAGAGAGTAGATATGGGTAATGCAGTAGATGTAATTTATCTAGATTTTCAAAAGGCCTTCGATAAGGTACCCCATAATAGTCTGATGAACAAGGTCAGAGAATGCGGAGTCAGGGGACAAGTACAGAATGGATAGCTAGCTGGCTTCAAGGCAGAAAGCAGAGAGTAGGGGTAAAGGGTAGCTATTCACAGTGACAGAAGGTGGATAGTGGTGTTCCACAAGGACCAGTGCTGGGACCACTGTTGTTCACAATTTACATTTTGTATTTTTAATTCCAATTTCTAAATTTGTGGACCACAGCAAATTGCGGGGGGGCGGGGGATGTCCAATACTGAGGAGGACTGCAACAAATTACAGGAGAACATTAATAAACTTGCAGATTGTGCATATAATTGACAAATTAAATTCAACACAGATAAATGTGAGGTATTACATTCTGGTAAGAAAAAGAGAGGTCACATATTAGTTATTGTTATTAGAAAATAAGAATCTAAATGGAGTAAGGAGCAAAGGGATTTCGGAGTAAAAATACACAAATCACAAAGTATCGACATAGGTTAACAAGGCCATAAAAAAAAAACAAGCACTAAGGTTTATTTCTCGAGGGACAGAATTGAAAAGTAGGGAAGTTACGCTAAACCTGTATCGAACCTTGGTTAGACCACACTTGGAGTACTGCATGCAGTTCTGGTTACCTTATTATAGAAAGGATATAGAGGCACTGGAGAGGGTGCAGAGAAAATTTACAACGATGATACCAGAAATGCAAGGGTATATTTCTAAGGAAAGGATGCAGGCTGGGTCTCTTTTCTCTTGAAAAAAGGCTGAGGGGTGACGTCTTTAAAATTATGAAAGGTTTTGATAGAGTGGATACAAAGAGAGAACGTTTCCACTTGTGGGGGAGAGCAAAACTAGAGGCCATCAATATAAGATAGTCACCAAGAAATCCAATAGGGAATTCAGAAGAAACTTCTTTACCCAGAGTGATGAGAATGTGGAACTTGCTACAACAAGGAGTGGTTGAAGCGAATAGTATCAATGCATTTAAGGGGGGGGCTAGACAAGCATATGAGGGAGAAGGGAACAGAATGTGCTGATAGGGTTAGTGAGGAGGCTCGAGTGGAGCATAAACACCGGCATGGACTGGTTGGGCCAAATGGCCTGTTTCATAGAAACATAGAAATTTACAGTGCAGAAGGAGGCCATTTCGGCCCATCGTATCCGCGCAGGCCGACAATGAGCCACATGGCCCTCGGTCAGCAGCCCTGAAGGTTACATATAAACCTATGAACAATGAACAATGACGGAAAGGCAAAGAGCATCCGGCCCAACCAGTCTGCCCCACACAACCGCCACACCCCATGTATCGCAACATTTTACACTCCACCCCACCCAGAGCCATGTGATTTCCTGGAAGAGGCAAAAAGTGTTAAAACCCAGGCCAATTGGGGAAAAAATCTGGGAAAATTCATTTCCAACCCATCCAGGCGATCAAAACTAGTCCAGGAGATCACCCTGGCCGTATTCGATTCCCTGGAGTACTTACCATAGTATCCGCGCCAGCCAATAAGAGGTTATCCAGTCTAATCCCACTTACCAGCTCTAGGTCCGAAACTCTGCAGATTACAGAACTTCAAGTGCCCATCCAAACCTTTTAAATGTGGTGAGGGTTTCTGCCTCTATCACCTTTCCAGGCAGTGAGTTCTAGATCCCCACAACCCTCTGCATGAAGAAGCCTCCCCTCAAATCCCCCCTAAACCTTCCATCAACCACCTTAAACCTATGCCCTCCTCGTGATTGACCCCTCCATCAAGGGAAATAGGCCCTTGCTATCCACTATATCTATGCCCCTTATAATTTTATACACCTCAATGAGATCACCCCTCAGCCTCCTCTGTTCCAAGGAGAACAAACCCAGCCTATCCAATCTGTCCTCATAGCTAAGATTCTCCATTGCAGGCAGCATCCTCGTAAATCTCCTCTGCACCCTCTCCAGTGCAATCTCGTCCCTCCTATAATACGCCGACCAGAACTGCACACAGTATTCCAGCTGTGGCCTAACCAGTGTATCATATAATTTAAGCATAACCTCCCTGCTCTTGTATTCTCGGCCTCGGCCAATAAAGGCAAGCATTCCGTATGCCTTCTTAACCACCTTATCCACCTGCTACTTTCAGGGATCTATGGACAAGCACTCCAAGGTCCATTTGTTAATCTACACTATTAAGTGGCCTACCATTTAATGTATATACCCTTTCCTTATTAGCCCTCCCAAACTGCATTACCTCACACTTCTCCGAATTAAATTCCATTTGCCACTGCTCTGCCCACCTGACCAGTAGATTGATATCCTCCTGCAGCCCATGACTATCCTCTTCATTATCAACCACACAGCCAATTTTAGTGTCATCTGCAAACTTTTTAATCATACCCCCTATATTCAAATCTAGATCATTGATGTATACCACAAAAAGCAAAGGTCCCAGTACTGAGCCCTGCGGAACCCCACTGGAAACATACTTCCAGTCACAAAAACATCCATCAACCATTATCCTTTGCTTCCGACCTCTAAGCCAATTTTGGATCCAACTTGCCAGTTTGCCCTGGATCCCATGGGCTTTTACCTTCATGACCAGTCTGCCATGTGGGATCTTATCAAAAGCTTTGCTAAAGTCCACATACACTACATTGTACGCACTGCCCTCATCGACCCTCCTGGTTAACTCCTCGAAAAATGCAATCAGGTTAATCAAACATTATGTTCCCTTAACAAATCCGTGCTGACTGTCCCTAATTAATCCTTGCCTTTCTAAATGTAGATTTAACGTGTCCCTCTCGATTTTTCCAATAATTTTCCCACCACAGGCCTGTAATTAATCGGCCTGTAATTAACCTTTCTCCCTTCTTAAACAAGGGTACCACATTAGCAGTCCTCCAGCACTATGTCTGAATCCAAAGAGGACTGGAAAATGATGGTCAAGGCCTCTGCTTTTTCTCTTTTGCTTCGCATAACAGCCTGGGACGCATTTCATCCGGGCCTGGGAACTTATCCACTTTCAAAGCAGTTTCTGTGCCACATATCCTATGTTATCCTATGTAATACATTATTAATGCTACATCGGTGTTCATGAAATGAAATAAGAAATAAATGATTGCTAGGCCATGCCATAGAAATAGTTGACAATTACCTTGGGGGTTTGATACACAGGTTATCTGCATGAAGGAGAGATATATTGGTGAATAGAGATCGCCAGAGGTGTTATGCGATCTCCTGATTAGAATGTGTGGAAGTCAAGAATTCAACTAGCAATCAAAATCAGATTATACAACAATCTGTTATCACAGTGGAAATATGCAGCAGACACATGGGACTCTTACTGTACGTGTCCAAACAAGACTGGACGCCTTTGACCAATGGTGCCTCCGATTAATACTTGGGAGCCGGCTTGTACGACTAAATCAGGAACGCAGAGATCAGAAAGAACACAGTGTAACCCACTGTCGCCGAAACCATCAGCCTCCCACGACTGCAGCTATTCGGGCATGTGGCCCGGTCAGATGGGAACTCCGATGTGAAGGGAGTCCTGTAGTCATCCCGATCAAGGTTCTGTCCAGATTGACATAGACCTCAAGGCCGCCAAGAACCACCTGGATCCGTGCAATCAAGCAGGGCCTCAAAAAAAACTCAACTTAAACTTCAAGTGAGCTTCTTAAGCTTATGCGCAAGACAGAGAAGGCTGAAAGCATTTCCAGGCTCCCATTGGTGGAGTAGGTGGTGATCAGTATTAGTAATAAAAGCCGTGCAATTTTCAGCGGGAGTGTTTTATATATTTTTTTCAGGGTGACCAGAAACATCCGAGACACAATTTGACCGTTTGAGTAGAACAAGGTTGTTTCATACCTTTCAACATATTTTTCATCAGGTCATCACTTCCAATGGTGATGTATGATTTCAATGGTTCAGTAATCATTTGGTACAATATTTAAACACTTACCTTCCTGTGTGAAAGGCACCAGTCCTACCTACAGGGGCAACAGATCGTTCTTTAGAACTGGACTGGGGTGTTCCCGTCGCTGCATATCTGGAAATTTTCAAAAAATTATTTTACTTTCAATTCCAACTTTTTCCTTTCCCTCTTCAACAGAACATAAGAAATAGGAGCAGGAGTAGGCCATTGGCCCTTCGAGTCTGCTCTGCCATTCAATAAGATCATGGCTGATCTAATCATGGACTCAACTCTAATTCCCTGCCCGCTCCCCATAACCCTTCACTCCCTTATCGCTCAAAAATCTGTCCATCTCCACCCTAAATATATTCAATGTCCCAGCCTCCACAGCTCTCTGGGGCAGAGAATTCCACAGATTTATGATACTCAGAGAAGAAATTTCTCCTCATCTCAGTTTTAAATGGGCGACCGCTTATTCTGAGACTATGCCCCTAGCTCTAGATTCCCCACGAGTGGAAACATCCTGGGGGAAATCTAGAACTAGAATCTAGATAGTGAACACTTATCAACAGGGAAGGAAAGTACTCCCTCTTTTCTACAAGAAAATAATGGGGTCACAGATGTTACTGAGCAGCTGCAGGCCATTCTGAGGGGGGGTGAACAGCCAGAGGTCGTGGTCCACATCGGTACCAATACCATAGGTAGAAGAGAGGGATGAGGTCCTGCAAGCAGATTTTAGGGAGCTCGGAAAGAGAATAATCAGGACCTCAAAAGGTCGTAATCTCCAGATTACTCCCGGTGCCACGAACTAGTGAGCATAGAAATAGAAGGATAGGGCATATGAATGCGTGGCTGGAGAGATGGTGCAGGAGGGAAGGCTCAAGAGTCCTGAGGCATTGGGACCGATTCTGGGGTTGGTGGGACCAGTACACGCCAGATGGGTTGCACCTCAACAGGGCTGGGATCAATATCCTCGCCGGTGGGGGGGGGGGGGGGGGAAGTGCGCAGAACAAAGACTAGAAAATAGACGGCAAAGGAATTTGGCAGTGCTAAATGGTACATACTTCAATGCAAGAAGTGTAGTGAATACGGTAGATGAGCTGAGGACACGCGGGAGTATGATATTAAAGCTATTACTGAAACATGGCTTAAAGTAGGGCAGGAATGGCAGCTCAACATTCCTGGTTATAGGGTTTTCAGATGAGATAGAGAGGGGCAGAGAAAAGGATGGGGGGAGGTTGCAATATTGGTTAAAGAAACAATTACGGCTGTGAGGAAGGATGATATGTTAGAAGGATCATCAAATGAGGTCATATGAACTGAAGAACAAAAAAGGGGCAATCACACTGCTGGGAGTGTACTGTTGACCCCCAAATAGTGAGAGGGAGATGGAAGAGCAAAGATATAGGCAATAGCCTGAGAAGTGCAAAAAGAATAGAGCAGTAACTGTAGGAGATTTCAACTACTCTAATATCTAAAGTGCATTCAGAAGACCTTTTTTAGCCAGTACGTAGCAAGCCCAACAAGAGAGGGGGCGGTTCTAGACATAGTTTTCAGGAGTGAAGTTGAGCAGGTGAAAGGGGTATCAGTGCAAGAGCATTTTGGTGCTAGTGATCATAAGTCAGTTAGATTTAGGATAGTTATGGAAAAGGATAAGATAGACCAGGAATAAAAGTTCTCAATTGGGGAAAGGCCAATTTTACTAAGCTGAGATGTGATTTAGCCACAGTGGACTGGAAACAGCTACTTGAAGATATATCAGTGTCAGAGCAGTGGGAGGCATTCAAGGAGGAGATAGTGAGGGTTCAGAGTAAACATGTTGCCAAAGTAAAAGGGTGGGACTCGCAAATCTAGAGCCCCCTGGACATCAAGGAGTATACAGGGTAGGATAAGGAAAAAGAGGGAAGCTTTTGTCAGACACACAGCTCAATACTACAGAAAGCTGAGAGGAGTATAGAATGTGTAGGGGTGAAATTAAAAAGGAAATTAGGAAAGCAAAGAGAGAGCATGAAAAAATATTGGCAAGTAATGTCAAGGAAAACCAAAAGATGTTTTATAAATACAGAGCAAGAAGATAACTTAGGAAAGAGTAGGGCATATTAGAAACATAGAAAATAGGTGGCGGAGTAGGCCATTCGGCCCTTCGAGCCTGCACCAGCATTCAATAAGATTATGGCTGATCATTCCCTCAGTACCCCTTTCCTGCTTTCTCTCCATACCCCTTGATCCCTTTAGCCGTAAGGGCCATATCTAACTCCCTCTTGAATATATCCAATGAACTGGCATCAACAACTCTCTGCGTCAGGGAATTCCACAGGTTAACAACTCTCTGAGTGAAGAAGTTTCTCCTCATCTCAGTCCTAAATGGCCTGCCCCTTATCCTAAGACTGTGTCCCCTGGTTCTGGACTTCCCCAACATCGGGAACATTCTTCCCGCATCTAACCTGTCCAGTCCCGTCAGAATCTTATATGTTTCTATGAGGTCCCCTCTCATCCTTCTAAACTCCAGCGTATTAAGGCCCAGTTGATCCAGTCTCTCCTCATATGTCAGTCCAGCCATCCCTGGAATCAGTCTGGTGAACCTTCACTGCACTCCCTCAATAGAAAGAACGTCCTTCCTCAGATTAGGAGACCAAAACTCAACACAATATTCCAGGTGGGGCCTCACCAAGGACCTGTACAACTGCAGTAAAACTTCCCTGCTCTTATACTCAAATCCCCTTGCTATGAAGGCCAACATACCATTTGCCTTCTTCACCGCCTGCTGTATCTGCATGCCAACTTTCAAGGACTGATGAACCATGACACCCAGGTCTCGCTGCACCTCCCCTTTTCCTAATCTGCCACCATTCAGATAATATTCTGCCTTCGTGTTTTTGCCCCCAAAGTGGATAACCTCACAATTATCCACATTATACTGCATCTGCCATGTATTTGCCCATTCGCCTAACCTGTCCAAGTCACCCTGCAGCTTCTTAGCGTCCTCCTCACAGCTTACACCGCCACCCAGTTTAGTGTCATCTGCAAATTTGGAGATATTACACTCAATTCCATCATCTAAATCATCAATATATATTGTAAAGAGCTGGGGTCCCAGCACCAAGCCCTGCGGCACCCCACTAGTCACTGCCTGCCATTCTGAAAAGGACCCGTTTATCCCGACTCTCTGCTTCCTGTCTGCCAGCCAGTTCTCTATCCACATCAGTACATTACCCCCAATATCATGTGCTTTGATTTTGCACACCAATCTCTTGTGTGGGACCTTGTCAAAAGCCTTTTCCAAGTCCAAATACACCACATCCACTGGTTCTCCCTTGTCCACTCTACTAGTTACATCCTCAAAAAATTCCAGAAGATTTGTCAAGCATGATTTCCCTTTCATAAATCCATGCTGACTTGGATCAATCCTATCACTGCTTTCCAAATGTGCTGCTATTTCATCCTTAATGATTGATTCCAACATTTTCCCCACTACTGATGTCAGGCTAACCGGTCTATAATTCCCTGTTTTCTCTCTCCCTCCTTTTTTAAAAAGTGGTGTTACATTAGCTACCCTCCAGTCCATAGGAACTGATCCAGAGTCGATAGACTGCTGGAAAATCACCAATGCATCCACTATTTCTAGGGCCACTTCTTTAAGTACTCTGGGATGTAGACTATCAGGCCCTGGGGATTTATCGGCCTCAATTCATCAATTTCCCTGACACAATTTCCCGCCTAATAAGGATATCCTTCAGTTCCTCCTTCTCACAAGACCCTCGGTCCCCTAGTACATCCGGAAGGTTATTTGTGTCTTCCTTTGTGAAGACAGAACCAAAGTACTTGTTCAATTGGTCTGCCATTTCTTTGTTCCCCATTATAAATTCACCCGAATCCGACTGCAAGGGACCTACGTTTGTCTTCACTAATCTATTTCTCTTCACATATCTATAGAAGCTTGAGCAGTCAGTTTTTATGTTTCCGGCAAGCTTCCTCTCGTACTCTATTTTCCCCTTCTTAATTAAACCCTTTGTCCTCCTCTGCTGAATTCTAAATTTCTCCCAGTCCTCCGGTTTGCTACTTTTTCTGGCTAATTTGTATGCCTCTTTCTTGAATTTAACACTATCCTTAATTTCCCTTGTGAGCCATGGTTGAGCCACCTTCCCCGTGTTATTTTTACTCCAGACAGGGATGTACAATTGTTGAAGTTCGTCCATATAATCTTTAAAGGTTTGCCATTGCCTATCCACAGTCAACCCTTTAAGTATCATTTGCCAATCTAATCTAGCCAATTCGCGCCTCATACCGTCAAAGTTACCTTTCCTTAAGTTCAGGACCCTAGTTTCTGAATTAACTTTGTCACTCTCTATCTTAATAAAGAATTCTACCATATTATGGTCACTCTTCCCCAAGGGGCCTCGCACAACAAGATTGCTAATTAGTCCCTTCTCATTACACATCACCCAGTCTAGGATGACCAGCTCTCTGGTTGGTTCCGCGACATATTGGTCCAGAAAACCATCTCTAATACAATCCAGGAAATCCTCCTCCACCACATTGCTACCAGTTAGGTTAGCCCAATCAATATGTAGATTAAAGTCACCCATGATTACTGCTGTACCTCTATTGCATACATTCTTATTTCTTGTTTGATGCTGTCCCCAACCTCACTACTACTATTTGGTGGCCTGTACACAACTCCCACTAGCGTTTTCTGCCATTTGGTATTCCATAGCTCCACCCATATCGATTCCACATCATCCAAGCTAATGTCCTTCCTTACAATTGCATTCATTTCCTCTTTAACTAGCAACGCCACCCCGCCTCCTTTTCCTTTCTGTCTATCCTTCCTAAATGCTGAATACCCTTGGATGTTGAGTTCCCAGCCTTGATCACCCTGGAGCTATGTCTCCGTGATGCCAATCACATCGTATCCGTTAACTGCTATCTGCGCATTTAATTCGTCCACCTTATTCGGAACACTCCTCGCACTGAAGCACAGAGCCTTCAGGCTTGTCTTTTTAACACACTTTGACCCTTTAGAATTTTGCTGTAAAGTGGCCGTTTTTGTTTTTTGCCTTGGGTTTCTCTGCCCTCCACTTTTACTTTTCTCCTTTCTATCTTTTGCTTCTTTCTCCATTTTGTTTCCCTGCAGAGGTTCCCATCCCCCTGCCATATTAGTTTAACTCCTCCCAAACAGCACTAGCAAACACTCCCCCTAGGACATTGGTTCCGGTCCTGCCCAGGTGCAGACCATCCGGTTTGTACTGGTCCCACCTCCCCCAGAATCAGTTCCAATGCCCCAGGAATTTGAATCCCTCCCTACTGCACCACTGCTCAAGCCACATATTCATCTGAGCTATCCTGCGATTCCTACTCTGACTAGCACGTGGCACTGGTAGCAATCCTGAGATTACTACTTTTGAGGTCCTACTTTTTAATTCAACTCCTAGCTCCCTAAATTTGTCTCGTGGGACCACATCCCGTTTTTTTACCTATATCGTTGGTACCTATATGTACCACGACAACTGGCTGTTCACCCTCCCTTTTTAGAATGTCCTGCACCCGCTCCCTTGCACCAGGGAGGCAACATACCATCCTGGAGTCTCGGTTGCGGCCGCAGAAACGTCTATCTATTCCCCTTACAATTGAATCCCCTATCACTATCGCTCTCCCACTCTTTTTCCTGCCCTCCTGTGCAGCAGAGCCACCCACGATGCCATGGACTTGGCTGCTGCTGCCCTTCCCTGATGAGTCATCCCCCTCAACAGTACCCAAAGCGGTGTATCTGTTTTGCAGGGGGATGACCGCAGGGGACCCCTGCACTACCCTCCTTGCACTGCTCTTCCTGTTGATCTTCCATTCCCTATCTGGCTGTGTACCCTTTTCCTGCGGTAAGATCAACTCGCTAAACATGAAGGGGTTTAGCATCTTTGAAAATAGATAAATCCCTGGGCCCGGATGAAAAGTACCCCAGGCAATTAAGAGAAGCAAGGGAGAAAAAAAGCAGAGGCTCTGACCATCAGTTTCCAATCCTCTCTGGCTACAGGGCGATGTGCTGGAGGACTACTAACATTGTGCCGTTGTTTAAAAAGGGAGACAGGGATAGACCGAGTAATTACAGGCCAGTCAGCCTAACCTCAGTGATGGGAAAATTATTGGAAAAAATTCTGACAGTCAGCATCAATTTGTTAAGGGAAGGTCGTGTCTGACTAACTGGATGGAGTTTTTTGAGGAGGTAACAAGGAGTGTGGATGAGGGCAGCGCGTATGATGTAGTCTACATGGATTTTAGCAAGGTTTTTGCCAAGGTCCCACATGGCAGACTGGTCAGAAACGTAAAAGCCCATGGGATCCATGGGAAAGTGGCAAGTTGGATCCAAAATTGGCTCAGCGGCAGGAAGCAAAGGGTAATGGTCGATGGGTGTTTTTGTGACTGGAAGGCTGTATCCAGTGGGGTTCCGCAGGTCTCAGTGCTGGGTCCCTTGCTTTTTGTGGTATATATCAATGACTTGGACTTAAATGTAGGGGGTATGATTAAGAAGTTTGCACACAAAAATTGGCCGTATGTTGATAATGAAGAAGAAAGCTGTAGACTGCAGCAATATATCAATGGACTGGTGAACTGGGCAGAAAAGTGATAAATGGAATTCAATCCAGAGAAGTGTGAGGTAATGCATTTGGGGAAGGTTAACATGGCAAGGGAATACACATTAAATGGTAGGATACTGACAAGTGCAGAGGAACAGAGGGACCTTGGAGTGCATGTCCACAGATCCTTGAAGGTAGCAGGACGTAAATAAGGCAGTTAAGAAGGCATCTGGGATACTTTCCTTTATTAGCCGAGACATAGAATACAAGAGCAAGGAGGTTATGCTAGAGTACTGCGTGCAGTTCTGGTCACAACATTACAGGAAGGATGTGATTGCACTAGAGAGGGTACAGAGGAGATTCACAAGGATGTTACCAGGACTAGAGAAATTTAGCTACGAGGAAAGATCGGATATGCAGGGGTTCTTTTCTTTGGAAGAAGGGAGATTTAATTGTGGTGTTTAAAATTATGAGGGGCCTAGATAGAATGGATAGGAAGAACCTATTTCCCTTAGCAGAGGGGTCAATAACCAGGGTCATAGATTTAAAGTAGTTGGTAGAAGAATTAGAGGGGAGTTGATGAGAACTTTTTTCACCCAGAGGGTGGTGGGGGTCTGGAACTCACTGCCTGAAAGGGTGGCAGTGGCAGAGGCAGAAACCCTAAATGCATTAAAAGGTACTTGGATATGCACTTGAAGTACTGTAATCTACAGGGCTATGGACCAAGAGCTGGAAAGTGGGGATAGCTCCTTTTGGCCGGCACAGACACAATGGGACAAATGGCCTCCTTCTGTGATTCTATGGAGTTTTCTCAAACTTAGTCAATTTGATTGTGCTGGTTTAGGGAAGGCCAAATAAGTGGTCTTCCTTAAATTTTGTGGACAATACATTGTAAGCATTTCATTTCAAATGATAACACAAAATGTAAAAAAGTGTGACTGAACAGCGTTCTTCGTGAAAAGACAGATTTGCATTTATATAGCGCCTTTCACGAGTACTGGACATTTCAAAGCGCTTTACAGCCAATGAAGTACTTTTGGAATGTAGTCACTGTTATAATGTGGGAAGTGTGGCAACCAATTTGCACACAGCAAGCTCCCACAAACAGCAATGTGATAATGACCAGATAATCTGTTTTTTTTGTTATGTTGATTGAGGGCTAAAAATTGGCCAGGGCACCGGGGAGAGCTCCCCTGCTCTTCTTCAAAATAGTGCCAGGAGATCTTTTACGTCCACCTGAGAGAGCAGACGGGGCCTCGGTTTAACATCTCATCTGAAACAAGGCACTTCTGACAGAGCGGCTCTCCCTCAGCACTGTACTGGGAGTGTCAGCCTAGATTTAAGTGCTCAAGCCAGGAGTGGGACTTGAACCCACAATCTTCTGACTCAGAGGCGAGAGTGCTACCCACTGAGCCACAGCTGTCATCTATTCAGACCTTAAGTTAAAGATACATTTCATAATTAAGATTCAAGTTTCGATTTTGCACTTCTCATCCACCACTTTGCTCTTAATTTTTTTAAGGCTCGATTAAAAAGGTGGGGAGGGGGGGTATGGAGGAGGGGGGTATGGAGGAGGGGGGTATGGAGGAGGGGGGTATGGAGGAGGGGGGTATGGAGGAGGGGGGTATGGAGGAGGGGGGTATGGAGGAGGGGAGGTGGGGGGGTAGGGAGGAGGTGTGGGGGGGCGGGAGAGGGGGGGGGGCGGGAGAGGGGGAGGGGGGGAGAGGGCGAGGGCAGAGGAGGAGGAGAAGGGGGGAGAGAGGGGGAGAAGGGAGGGAGGATGGAGGGAGGGATGGAGGGGGGGGGGGAGAAGGGAGAGAGGATGGAGGGAGGGGAGGGGAGGGGAGGGGAGGGGAGGGGAGGGGAGGGGAGGGGAGGGGAGGGGAGGGAGGGGAGGGGAGGAAGGAGGCTGAATGGCCGGGCCCAAGATTTCGGGCTGGATTTACAGGTAGGTGGCGTCGGGTCTCCGTGGGGGGGTGGGGGAAGTCACGGAGGTCCAGGGGGGAAGTCGTGGAGGTCCAGGTCTGTGGGGGGGAAAAGAGAGTCGAGGGGGGGGGGGGGGGAGCGGAGGTCGGATCGGGTCGCCGGGGGGGCGGGGGGAAGCAGAGGTCGAGTCAGGTCCTGTCGGGTGGGAGGAGCCTTATGCACGCAGCCCCAGTGAGGCCATTCAGCCTGGGCTAGGGGCTGCGTGCTTCGGGCCCCTCCCACAGTTTTAGGCGCCTGGAGCTACTGCACATGCGCGCCCACTGTAGAGCGCATGTGCAGAGGTCCCGTCACTGTTTTCAGCACAGGGACCTGGCTCCGCCCCCTACAGCTCGTGCTGCGCCGCGCCCAGCTCCAGAGGGCCTGCAGGGAGCCAGAGAATAGGTAAGTTTTTTTTAGGCGCACTTTGTGGCGCGAAAAACGGGCGTCCAGGTCCGGGCTGCGCCGTTTTAGGCGCGGCCCGAAACTTGGGCCCATAGTGTTGTACCTACACTTTACACAATTTATATTTAATGATTCAGTTAGGGTACATGGGGGAAGAGTCAACATGGTACATTTCAGAAGGCAAAAATTAAAATGCTAAAAAGATCACGAATTGTTAAAATAATGCCCATCAGATACAAGTGAGAAAATCTGCTCTCTGTGCACAAACTGCAGTTGAACTTCCTAGACTAGAGACTAAGTGATGTAGCAGTGTGTAGCGTCAGTGGTAGGATGCAGCTTCAACCCATCCTTTTCCCCTACAATTATCCTTTTTTCTGAGAGTCCCGGTTTTTGCTGAGCAGCCCTTCAGTGCCTCAGCCAAATCAGAATATCCAACGTCAGGATGGTATCACCCATTCAAGCACAGGCCTCGAGATAACCATTAGAAGCAGTAACCATGGGTAGGGGTTTTCACCCCCATCTGCCCCAGTTTGGGATACTGAGGCAACTGCATCACTTCCAGTGCCACCCCTGCAGAGATCAACTAGTGGCACAGACCAAGGATCAAACAGCTGTGTGTGGTTCACTACCTCATGATAACCTATGATAACCTATGCTGTTATGTCTTCAGTCCATTTTCATTCAGGCAAAATACACGTGATCGGGGCCCAAGAGAGGCTTGAGTTCGGGGCCCAGAAGAGGCGAGAGTCAGCCCACACTGCGATATGTGCGCGCACTAGGTCCGTGCAGCAGAGCAGGTCTCCAGTCGTCTTGGGTAATCCTTGCCACTGGACCAAGACCTAGCTCTGTCAAGCCTGTGTGGGGGCTGGTGTGCAACGGCCACCCCACGTTAAAAAAATCCCCGCACAGGCATCTTCCACCCTTCAACATGTAGTTCGGGATCGGGAATATCAGGTCCTTCATTGAAACACCTGTGAACTCATCCTATTTTGGCGTGGAAGCAAGTCATCCTCGATACGAGGGACTGCCTATGATGATGATGATGATGATGACCTCATGGTGCATTGCATTCAAACATAGTAGGGGAGGTGGTGTGCTAACCTTCTGTATTTGATCCAGTTAGATTTTGGGGGGCACTGTCCATGTTTGCAGATCGCGGGGGGAAGGGGGGGTTCGAGGAAGAGAGAATAGAAAAGGTGAAGGTTTTGGTTTAATTGACAATAGTTAAGGGTGCAGGTCAGGCAGGGAAATCCAAGCAAGAGATAGAGGAGAAGATCCCTTAAAAAGAGTCACCATTCAAAATTACTACACATTTCCTCTCCCTGTTTGGCCCTATCTACATTTTGGGTGCGTTGACTTTCATGCTGGAGAGTTTAGAGCGCACACTGTAACAAACCAAACAATAGCCGCCCTCCAGCTCTGCGTCGATTGCTCACCCGGGTTTATTCCCCTGACCAGTAGACAACTCTGCTTGCTTGGAATGTTTATGCAGAATGTGAAACTCGTTGCACTTTCAAAGCTGCTCTTATTCAGAGTCTGACTGCATGTGGATGTGGGAGAGAGAGGAGAAAAGGAAAGTGGAAGAAAGAGGACAAGGAAGAATGAGACTTTCATATAACAGAACAGTAATACTGCCTCTAAACGCCAACAGTATCCTTGCAAAAGCCCTTTTACCTATTCAGTGTGACATTTTCAATTTCCACACCATCTTTCCAGCCTCAAGTTGCGTTACCCAACTTGTCCTGCATTGTGGGCAGTTTTGAGCCAGTGGTCCACAGCCAGCTAGCCTTGGGTCAATGCTGCCAGAAGTCATTTTAAGAAGGACCCTTGCAGGTAACAGACAAGAGAATTTCATCCCGTCAGTCTGGACTAAATTTTAACCTAGATCCTGGAAAATGAAGGGCAGAGCGCTACTACATGGGCTCCCGAAGTGCTGCCTTTTAATCTGGGCCGTTCCCAAACAGATTATGAGCATGCACATTTCAAACCCTGCGTCTCCTTACATTGGCAGTACACTGAGCAGTTTGGTCAAGTGTGATTTAATAGTTGACTTTAGGAGGGCATGGAGTGGAATCAGAATCTATCAGCTTTCCCTGGCCAAGTCATCGTCCAATAGGAAGGGGCATATTTACTGCCAAATTATCCAACAGTTCGAGCATCAAACCTGACCAGACCTTCTTCAATAAACAACCTCCTCGGAATAGAGAGAGCTGAATGCAGCGAGAGACAATACAATCAATGAGAAAAAGGTACAGCACTGTTCGATCGATTAAATAACCCAGTTTGGAATTGATGCAGTTCAGCAACACACTGAACAATTTATACCTTTTATAAGATCTATCACACAACACCTCTATACACACTCCATTGGAGCCACACAGAAAGCAGGTCACAGTGAGGGCATTTTGCACAAGTCCTTCCATTGGTAGGGGATCATCATCAAAGCTCATAGTGAGCCTGGAGCAGCAACAACTTGCATTTATATAGCGTCTTTAATGTAGTAAAACGTCCCAAGGGGCTTCACAGGAGCAATATAAAACAGAATCTGACACCGAGCCACATAGAGATATTAGGACAGATTACCAAAAGCTTAGTCCAAGAGATAGGTTTTAAGGAGCATCTTAGAGGAGAGAGAGAGATAGAGAGGCGGAGAGGTTTAGGGAGGGAAGTCCAGAGTTTAAGGCCTTGGTAGCTGAAGGCAGGGCCGCCAATGATGAAGCGATTATAATCGGGGATGCGCAAGAGGCCAGAATTAGATGATGCGCAGAGATCTCGGAGGGTTGTAGAGCCCTCCTTTATACTGACTAGACTCAATACAAGAGGAAGGGATAGCAACACCAATCTCCTACCATGGGGGCGTGTTCTGGTGACAAAAATCAAACCACAATGCAGAAGCTGCAAAAGCTATACAGTTTTGCAAAAAGAATAAAATAACTTGCAGTTAAGACGAAGGGAAAATGATGACAGAAATGACATTGCTCTTAACTACAAGTTATTTTTTTCTGTTGCAAAACTGTATAGTTTGCGCAGCTTCTGTATTGTGGTTTGATTTTTTCACCAGAACACGAAGTAGGGGTTTTTACAATTCGAAACGGGAACAGGGTTCTGGATCTCAGCTGGATCCCAAGATGAAATTACAGCTTTGTACTTTAATAGGCACAGTAACAGGAGCAGAGCGATTGTTATTCCATTGTGTTGCCAGGTAGAGGGGAGACACTTGTACTGGTAGTTAGTTATATGTTCTGCAGATGCATTGCAATAGCCCGACTAATGATCCCATGCTTTGCTGAAGCAAAATGACAAAGGATTTAATCTTCTTGTACGTATTATAGAGACCAACTGGACACTGGGAGGGCATTATGCACTTTGTTGAGAAGCATTCAGGAGGGGTGAGGTGGGGGGAGAAATGTTCAAATGGAGGAATGAACTCTGGGAGCAAAGCTCAAGTTTTTAAACAGGGTAAGGGTAGTGGGAATCTGCATTTCTCTCCCTCAAAAAGCTGTTGAGGCCAACGGTCAATTAAACATTTCAAAACTGAGATTGACTGATTTTTGTTAGGCATGGGTATTAAGGGTTATGGAATTCTAAGGCAGATGGATGGTGTTAACATACAGTTCAGCCATGATCTTATTCAATGGTGGAACAGGCTCAAAAGGCTGCATGGCCTCCTCCTGTTTCTCATCATTCAACTCAAGAGCTTGCTGATTTTCAACACACTTCCAAATCCTGTGATGTTTGTATTGTAATAACACTCAATTTACAGTTTAAAAAAAAACATTTTTTCACCTTTCCCATTTCATTTTTACACCCACGTCGAAACAAAGCTTTTACCAATTTGTGCTAATTTAGGCTCCTTATTCTGCCGTTATAGACGCTATAGTAATACTGACCTGTTTAACGCACAAGCACATATAACACTGTTTTACAGAGGAGCAATAGAGTGGGACACTTGCTACAAGACCATTCCAGTATGTGTTTTACACTGGCTTTGAACAATCCCGACAACACTCTTGTAAACTTAACCAAATTTAACAGCTAAAGCTCAAATGTCTTGCACCTCAATGATCACCATTATTTTTTATTAAACATGTTAATTTGAAGTGGACGTTTAATTCCATGCTGTAAAACTACCAGATGCCAAAGGAGAGAAATGATTGCACTTTGAGGCAGAGACAGAAACAGTGGATACAGGCGATAGGGCAATGATTTAAAGTAAGATGAAAGCACTGGATATTTCAGTACAAGCTGGCAGAGGGGCTGGTGGCTCTCCTTGCAACTTCTGCCTATTCTCTTTACAGACAGGAAACAAACACCATGGGAAACACATTATCGAAATAAACAGGAACAACCATTATATTAGCTGCACCCAAAACATGGCAATAGTCAAAATCCCATTCCAGAGGCACACTGCCAGATGTAGGTTCACACATATTCAAGCTAACCTTGTGGGTCAGTCAGCTTCACATGTCATAGCTTCAGGAGCAGGGGGGGCGCAGGAGGGGTTTGGAGAATAGATTGTCCCCTCTACCCCTCCCCCCCCGCCCCCCCTACAGAGGGTTATTGGGACCCTGTAGGAGGCAGCAGTAGCAGCTGAATCAATCATAGCTCTTAAAAGGAAAGTGGAGTAATATTTGAAAAAGAAAGTTGCAGGAGTATTCAGAAAGTACGGAGGAATGGGACTAATTGGATCGTTCTTTCAGAGAGCCAGCACAGGAACAATGGGTCGAATTACCTACTTCTATGTTGTAAAATTCAATGAATCTATACAAGGAACAAAATGGAGAGGGGCCAGACTGTTGGGTCAACGGAGAAACCATTCAGGGAATCCTACAATCAGCAGAGTCAGAAATTCACTTCCTTGTAAGCGAACAGAGTATATTGTAAGATGGGTTTACTGTGAATCCCTATAATATAATTGGAAAAAGTCAACATTTTTATATTTATTCTGAGGATGTTGGTGTCGCTTGCAAGGCCAGTGTTTATTACCCTTCCCAAGTTGCCCTGAGAAGCTGGTGGTGAGATTTCTGTTTGATACAAGTGAACGTTGTTTGCTAAGAGCCACATACAGGCCCAGACTGGGTGAGTCGGCAGGTTTCCTTCCCTAAAAGAACATTAGTGAGCCAGTTGGATTTTTAATCACAAACCAACAGCTTCATGGTAAATTTTACTGATACCAGCTTTTTTGAGATTTAAAAAAAACCTGATTTCTAATTCTCAAACTGACACAGTGGAATTTGAATTTGTGTTCGTTGTTTTACTAATCCAGTGACATAACCACTCCACCACCGTACCCTTTCTGTGTGATATATAACTATGACAGCAATGGGGTCAATACGTTTGAATGCCACAACTGAAACAGACCCCTAATCACATATTCATCATAGGCAGTCCCTCGGAATCGAGGAAGACTTGCTTCCAGTCCTAAAATGAATTCTTTGGTGGTTGAACAGTCCAACACGAGAGCCACAGACCCTGTCGCAGGCGGGACAGACATTCGTCGGGGGAAGAGTGGGACTGATTTACCGTGCGCTCCTTCCGCTGCCTGCGCCTGACCTCTTCATGCTCGCGGTGTTGAGATTCGAAGAGCTCAACGCCCTCCCAGTACAGTATTGAGTAGGTGCCGCACTGTCAGAGGGGCAGTAGTGAGGTAGCATTGCACTGTCGGAGGGGTAGTACTGAGGGAGCGCTGCACTGTCGGAGGGGCAGTACTGAGGGAGCACTGCACTGTCTGAAGGGCAGTACTGAGGGAGCGCTGCACTGTCGGAGGGGCAGTGCTGAGGGAATGCTTTCTCCACTTTCTCCAGCTCGGGCAGTCTTCGGCCAGGGACTCCCACGTGTCGGTGGGGATGTCGCACTTCACCAGGGAGGCTTTGAGGGTGTCTTTGTAACATTTCCGCTGCCCACCTTTGGCTTGTTTGCCATGAAGGAGCTCCGCATAAAGTATTTGCTTAGGGAGTCTCGTGTCTGGCATGCAAACTAAGTGGCCTGCCCTGCGAAGCTGATCGAGTGTGGTCAGTGCTGGGGTTGTTAGCCTGGGCGAGGACACTGATGTTGGTGCGCCTGTCCTCCCAGGGGATTTGCAGGATCTTGCGGAGACATCGTTCTGTACATGTGTCTTCTGTACATCGTCCATACCTCTGATTCATACAGGAGGGTGAGTATTACTACAGCCCTGTAGACCATTATGCACATAATCACACATTTAACGCTATGCTTTAGACGGGCTTCCATAACCTGACTGATTGGCTCTGGCCTACTAGTGAATGGCACACACAGCAAGTAATATGCAAAGCCGTGCAGTCCACAGAGATCAATACAGCATCACTTTTCTTTTTAAGGTAAGAAACACTGAAGCAGCTCGACAGGATCCAGGACAAAGCAGCCATTTAATTAGCACTCCCTCCACCACCGGCGCACCGTGGCTGCAGTGTGCACCATCTACAAGATGCACTGCAGCAACTCGCCAAGGCTTCTTCGGCAGCACCTCCCAAACCTGCGACCTCTACCACCTAGAAGGACAAGGGCAGCAGGTGCATGGGAACACCATCACCTCCACGTTTCCCTCCAAGGTACACACCCCCCTGACTTGGAAATATATCGCCATTCCTTCAATGTCGCTGGGTCAAAATCCTGGAACTCCCTCCCTAACAGCACTGTGGGAGCACCTTCATCACACGGACTGCAGCGGTTCAAAAAGTCGGCTCACCACCACCTTCTCAAGGGCAATTAGGGATGGGCAATAAATACTGGCCTGGCCAGTGACGCCCACATCCCATGAACGAATAAATACGACAGCCAATTTGTGCACAGCAAGCTCCCACAAACAACAATGGTGATAATGACCAGATAATCATTTTTTTGCGATGTTAATTGAGGAATAAATATGAGCCAGAACACCATGGAGGACTCCCCTACTCTTCTTCAAAATAGTGCCATGGGATCTTGTATATCCACCCAAAATGACAGACGGAGCCTCGGTTTAACACCTATCTGAAAGATGGTACCTCCAACAGTGCAGCGGAGGCTCCCTCAGTACTGCCCCTCCAACAGTGCAGCATTCCCTCAGTACTGCCCCTCCGACAGTGCAGCACTCCCTCAGTACTGCCCCTCTGACAGTGCAGCACTCCCTCAGTACTGCCCCCCCCGACAGTGCAGCACTCCCTCAGTACTGCCCCTCTGACAGTGCAGCGTTCCCTCAGCACTGCCCCTCCGACAGTGCAGCGCTCCCTCAGTACTGCCCTTCAGACAGTGCAGCGCTCCCTCAGTACTGTCCCTCCGACAGTGCAGTGCTCCCTCAGTACTGCCCCCCCGACAGTGCAGCACTCGCTCAGTACTGCCCCTCTGACAGTGCAGCGTTCCCTCAGCACTGCCCCTCTGACAGTGCAGCGTTCCCTCAGCACTGCCCCTCCGACAGTGCAGCGTTCCCTCAGTACTGCCCTTCAGACAGTGCAGCGCTCCCTCAGTACTGCCCCTCCGACAGTGCAGCGCTCCCTCAGTACTGCCCCTCCGACAGTGCAGTGCTCCCTCAGTACTGCCCCCCCGACAGTGCAGCACTCCCTCAGTACTGCCCCTCCGACAGTGCGGCACTTACTCAATACTATACTGGGAGTGTCAGCCTAGAATTTGTGCTCAAGTCTCTGGAGTGGCAGTTGAACCCAAGGATGCTACCCACTGACACCAAGTGAAATTGTCAATGTGCTGCCAAATTAGGGCACTATTCACTGTGGACCCAAGCTTACTGGGCAATGGACCGAAATTACCAACATCCTGCTTGAAACCCTTAGAGCCAAACAGAGAACAATTTCATTCCAGCAGACGGAGCTTGTTTCAAAGCCAGGACCCAAAGTAAAAGGACAGTGTGCCGACCTGATCTGCCACATGCTCCCTAATTCGGGTTTCCTGGATATCTGAATGTACAAAAAAGGACATGAAACATGTTAATAACCGTTTGAATTCAAGCATCCTTGGAAAAGACGAGGCTCATCTAGGAATAAAATACAAAATTGTCAGTGTTGTATTTACCAACAAAAGACTAGTCTGTACGCATCACTTCTTGCTGAGCTAATAATGCCATCAATTCATTCTAACATACCACTTATCATTTCTCCAAACAAACCTCCATGCTCTTTCCTCTCACTGTGATTTTCAGGTCGAGTTATCTACACATCAGGCAGTGCAAACAGATGGCATGTTTGACATTACATTGACAACGCTCAAGTCATTGCTACTTTTCACCAAGGCTCTGTATTAATCAAAGCTGATTATCACCACCTCAGGCCCACTTTATAACACTGATATAACAGGCAAGAGAGGCGAGCATCTCAGACCTGTAATCAGATATTAAGCTATGCATACAATACAGCTTTCCATAACCCCAATTGGCCTCTCCCAGCCTGCTAAGAATGGCCTTTATATAGCACCTTTACGTCCCAAAGCACTTCACTGAGACATAATCAAAACATTACCAGGTTAAAGAGAGAGATATTCAAGGGGGACGGCAAAAGCTTGGGTTTTAAGGAAGGTCCAAACAAACGAGGGAGGTAGAAAGGTAGAGGGGTTTAGGGAGGGATTCCCAGAGCGTGGGGTTTAGGTACGGCCGCCGATGATGGGGCAAAGGGAAGGGGAATGCACGAGAGGCCAGAGTCCGAGAAACGGAGAGGGATGGGAACAGGAGGGGATTGTGATGCTGGAGAAGGTTAGAGGGAGGGACAAGGAAATGAAGGGATTTAAATGAGGATGAGAATTTTAAAATGGGAGTCGCTGACTAATCAGGCGCCAATGTAGTTTGGTAAGGACAGGGGTGATGGGTGAACAGTTCTGGATACCGGATAGCAGGCAGCAGCAGAGTGTTGGAGGAGCTGAAAGTTGTGGGGCTGGAAGAGGTTAGAGATAGGGAGGGGGCTGAGTCCACGGTAGGATTTGAAGATAAGGATAAGAGTTTTAAAATCGAAGCATTTCTTAACCGGAAGTCAATGTAGGTCAACGAGCACAGGGGTGATGGGTGCAAGGTTCATCAGCAGGTCGGGGCCTTCAAAGGAGCATAGCACTTCAAGGTACAGCGTGTGCTGGAGAGCGACGGCTGTGAAGCAGGCGACTGGATTAGACGTCACCAAGGTCCAGGTCGCTGATTGGAGCGTGGGCAAGAGCAGCAGGGTCGGGCGCAGGAGCAGCGAGTGATCGTGGAGCAACGTGATCGGGGCCTAGGGGAGGCGAGGGCCCAGGAGAGGCGAGGGCCCAGGGGCAGCACGGGCCCAGCCCACACTGCGATATGTGAGCGCACTGGTCCGTGCAGCAGAGCTGGTCTCCAGTGGTCCTGGTTAACCCTTGCCACTGGACCAAGACCTAGCTCTGTCAAGCCCGTGTGGTGGCTGGTGTGCAACGGCCACCACACGTTAAAAAAATCCACACACAGGCATCTTCCACCCTTTAAGATGTAGTTCGGGATCTGAAATATTAGGTCCTTCATTGAAACACCTGTAAACTCGTCCCTTTTTGGCAAGTCATCCTCGATACGAGGGACTGCCTACGATGATGGGTGAACGGGACTTGGTGCGAGTTAGGACACCGACAGCAGAGTTTGGGATGACCAAGTTTACGGAGGTAGAAGCAGGCGGTCTTTGTGATGAAGAGGATGTGGGGTCAGAAGCTCAGCTTGGGGTTGAAAAGCACATCGAGGTTGCAAACAATCTGGTTCAGCCTCAGACAGTGCCCAGGGAGAAGGAAGGAGTCGGTAGTAAGGGTTTTCTTTAAATACTGACTGTGTCAAATACTGGTATAATTTCACTAAACAATGTACTTCCTCAGAATAAAACATTTTAATTTGTATTAACATACAGCTGGAGGCTTCTTTTTGGGGCTGACAAGGTTTTGAACAAGGAGGAATACTTTGATCACCGAGCACTACTCGTTAGTGCCTTCATGTGTGGGTATACAAAGATTTTATTCATCTAAACAATGACAACAAACAGAACTGTACACACTCCCCAAATGAATCAATGCAATCAAAATACTGAACAGAACTAGTACAACTGTCACTGCACATTCCAAAACCGGATTATTACAATTTCGTGTTAACCAAATTGATCTGCCAGAAATTCTCTCGTTAGAGCAGCAGCCACCTTTGCACTCTTTTCCTCGTCATCACCTTGCACTGAATGGGTATGCTTTATTGTAGCCAATAAATAGGATTTACAACTCTCAGTGCTCAGCCTTGCCACGTGGTGTGGTGCTGAGTGCCTCGGGCCACAACATAGAAACATAGAAACTTACAGCACAGAAGGAGGCCATTTCGGCCCATTGTGTCCGCGCCGGCCGACAAAGAGCCACACGGCCCTCAGTCAGCAGCCCTGAAGGTTACATATAAACCTATGCACAATGACGGAAAGGCAAAGAGCACCCAGCCCAACCAGTCCGCCTCACACAACTGCAACACCCCTTATACTGAAACATTCTACACTCCACTCCAACCGGAGCCATGTGATCGCCTGGGAGAGGCAAAAACCAGATTAAAAACCCAGGCCAATTTTGGGAGAAAAAATCTGGGAAAATTCCTCTCCGACCCATCCAGGCGATCGAAACTAGTCCAGGAGATCGTTCTTTAGGTTATAACCCTGGCTGGGTTCGCCAAGGCATAGGGGAGTGACTGCACAGAATACGGCCAGGCTGTTTGCCTCCATCACAAACCAACAACCCCCTTGCCCTGCTGGAAGTGCCTGCCTGCGGAGGTTGACCAAGTAACGCCCGGCTGCATTATCCTGCACACGGCCGAATATCCCAGTGACACTCTGATCAGACACTTTCTTTGACAAAGTACTGAAGGTTGACAGCAGCAACAGGACAGCCAGCCACTGCCATCGTAGAAAGACAGTCGAGGGGGGAAAGTGGGAAGGGTGAGGAAGGAAACAATATTGTTGGCATACTATGCAAGGACAGAGCTTTTGTTTCCCTCTCTAATGTTCAGAAACATTATTTCAAAATAGCAAACTCATTGCAGTCTTTCTGCAATCTGAATTAAAGCAGAATACATCAAACCTGCCAAAATACAGCATTTCAATGAAATGTAGTAACTACAGTCAGTCCAGAGCAATGAATCTCCTGAGAAAACTATTGCTAAGCTAAGGCGCACCATGTGTGTGAATATCCTGTATTCCTGTAAACAGCAATAGCATTGAATCCACCCAGCTCTGGAAAGGTATTCAAATTTGCTTTCAACATCCTCATTACTGAGCATATTATAGTAGCAGGAAAGAAGAAAGCCCTCACAATTTGATGCATCTCACCCAATTAAATCACTCTCGAGTCTCCTGCAAGGGTTAATGTACACTACAGTATCTGCCATTCCTAGAAACACACAGCCCATCAATATTTGATAGACCTTCAATTTAGTTGAGAAAATGGAGCCCTAGATTCTGATATTACTACACAGCAACAGTCATAGGAGCCGTTACCTTGTGACACAGAATCGTTCCCAAAGTGCAACAGAATTGGGGCCTCTATCCGCTCATGCTAACCACACAGTAACAAATCCACACCACCCGCAATTTCACTGTATACCGTGCTCACCTCAAAGAAATAAAATGCTGATCTCAAAGTGTCGACTGTGGTCAGATCCTGCTTCGAAATAAATGAGCAAATCAAGAGTGACAAGTGCACTTTACAACCTCCATTTGGGGTAGGAAGAAGCAGAATCTGAATGCAGTATTAGAATCTGCCGAAGTGGTATAGCGCTGAAGATAGTGTTTGAAAAGGCGCACATGATTGCAATCTGATTCCAGGTAGTACAGGAGCCTAGTGGGAAAGTCATTGCCCCTCCCAGGCTGCCTCTTGCTACTCCCACCTCCCTCACGGGGGCCGAACAGCTTAAAAATCTAAAAGTTGGACAGCAGGAGTGTCCAAGCGTCTTGTCTTTGTAGGCAGATCACGGGGCTTTGCTTGCCATATGTGCAGTTTAAATCCATGTTTCGTTAATGTGCATACTATTGAAACAGGACAAAGCAGTGAGAAATAAGCAGACAGGGAAACAAGTTGCCTGGGATTCCTGGGCCACGCTCCCAGGCTCACAAAACCAACGTGCTCTCCTGGTCATAGTTTAAACAGACCTTCCATACAATAGCACATCTCCAGAGCCCGCAACCTCTGAACCCCCCCACCCCACAACAAGGTTAAGCATACTTTACATTTGACCCAATATATTTTTTAACTCCTTACTAATCCTTCATCCTCTAGAGTACTTAAAGATGTGCAGCCAATGGCAGAATAAAAGTAACTGTGTTGCAAAGCTACTACTTTGTACTAATGGCACCCTGTGCTAAAGATACTGAATGTTAATTTCAGTTTCAGTCATACCAAAAGCAATGTTTGAAAATGAATCTTCCATTCACAGTTTTGCTGTGAAATATAATGAGAACAGAACCCAGCACATGCATATTTCAGGCAGGCTTTACACAGAATGGGGAATGTGCGACTTCATTACCTCCTTGCTCATGGTAATGCTGCCCCTGACACTTCTAAACTTACTGAAACAGTATCTGCATTTCCATCAGACACGTCACCTTAAAATAACTTCAGCAATTCATTTCTTCAAAATCCCATTTCTGTATATTACACTTTAGAAATGACTATATGATATCCCTGCAAGCAATAAACAGCCAAGCAGTACATGGAATTCAACGCTCTATCACAGGATATGGTTCCCTTTCTGCAAATAAGACTTGCTGTGCAGGGGCATTTTGTCGACAAGTGACCCATCATCTGCTCAAACCTCATCAGTGCTTTGGGCAGGTGGACACACTGTGGGGAGAGCGTTCCTGGAGCCGCGACATCTGCAACGGACTGTGACACGAAATACAAGGCAGAGTGCAGCATCCGAGCACACTCTGGGTGACAAGTGTGCTGCAGCTGCCGAAACTCAAGCTGCTGCTCACCAAGTGTGAACAGGACTAATCTGTAGCCGTGACCACAGAGAGGGGAGAGCACTGCCTGAGGACATGATTAATTACACACACACACACACACACACACACACACACAGTGAGTGAAATAGGAAGCTGCGCTACGCCATCTACCTGACAAATCATTACCCACATGGAGCACAGCACTGGCAACTACTTCTGACCATGGGTCACTGACCCAAAACATTAACTCTCTCTCTCTCCACAGATGCTGCCTGACCTGCTGAGTATTGCCAGCATTTTCTGCTTTACTTGAGCTCTTCATTAAGAGGACACATGTCAAGGCTGGATCTTTCTCCCCTCGTGTGCCACGAGCACTACCTCCAGACTCCCACAATCAGCCTCAGTCCAAATATCAGGTGGAAAAACAGCGTGAGATTTCCATTTCCCAGCGGGAGAGAGAGAGGGGGCGGGGGGGGAGAGGAGGAGGCGCGGGCACGGGGGGGGTGGGGGGAGGGAAAGAGAGAGAGAGAGAGAGAGAGAGAGAGAGAGAGAGAGAGCACTGGGGGGGGGGGAAGAAGAGAGAGAGAGAGGGGCGGGGGGGAGGGAGAGAGAGAGAGGGGCGGGGGGGAGGGAGAGAGGGAGAGAGAGAGAGAGAGAGAGAGAGAGAGAGAGAGAGAGAGAGAGAGACGGGGGGGGAAAAGAGAGAGAGAGAGAGAGAGAGGGGCGGGGGGGGAAGAGAGAGAGAGAGAGAGAGAGAGAGAGAGAGAGAGGGAGAGGGGCGGGGGGGGGAAGAGAGAGAGAGAGAGGGGCGGGGGAGAGAGAGAGAGAGAGAGAGAGAGAGAGAGAGAGAGAGAGAGAGAGAGAGAGAGGCGGGGGGGGGGGAAGAGAGAGAGAGAGAGAGGGGCGGGGGGGAGGGAGAGGGGCGTGGGAGGGCGGGAGAGAGGGAGAGGGGCGTGGGAGGGAGGGAGAGAGGGAGAGAGGAAGAGGGGCGTGGGAGGGAGGAAGAGAGGGAGAGAGAGAGGAAGAGGGGCGTGAGAGGGAGGGAGAGGGGGAAAGGGGCGAGGGAGAGTGGGAGAAAGAGAAAGAGAGAGAGAGAGAGAGAGAGAGAGAGAGAGAGAGAGAGAGAGGTGGGAGGGAGGGAGAGAGAGGGAGGGAGAGAGACGGGGAAGGGAGGGAGAGAGGCGGGGAAGGGAGAGAAAGAGAGAGGGGCGGGGGGAGAGAGGGTGGGGGGGGGGAAAAGAGCGCGAGAAAGAGGGGCGAGGGAGGGAGAGAGAGGGCGCAAGAGAGAGAGGGGAGCGCGGGGGAGAGAGGGGCTGTGGGGGGGGAGAGAGGGGGACGGGGAAAGGGAGAGAGGGGCGAGAGGAGAAGGAGAGATAGAGGGGCGAGAGGAGAAGGAGAGATAGAGGGGCGAGAGGAGAAGGAGAGATAGAGGGGCGAGAGGAGAAGGAGAGATAGAGGGGCGAGAGGAGAAGGAGAGATAGAGGGGCGAGAGGAGAAGGAGAGATAGAGGGGCGAGAGGAGAAGGAGAGATGGAGGGGCGAGAGGAGAAGGAGAGATAGAGGGGCGTGAGGGGAAGGAGAGATAGAGGGGCGAGAGGGGAAGGAGAGATAGAGGGGCGAGAGGGGAAGGAGAGATAGAGGGGCGAGAGGGGAAGGAGAGATAGAGGGGCGAGAGGGGAAGGAGAGATAGAGGGGCGAGAGGGGAAGGAGAGATAGAGGGGCGAGAGGGGAAGGATAGATAGAGGGGCGAGAGGGGAAGGAGAGATAGAGGGGCGAGAGGGGAAGGAGAGATAGAGGGGCGAGAGGGAGAGATAGAGGGGCGAGAGGGAGAGATAGAGGGGCGAGAGGGAGAGATAGAGGGGCGAGAGGGAGAGATAGAGGGGCGAGAGGGAGAGATAGAGGGGCGAGAGGGAGAGATAGAGGGGCGAGAGGGAGAGATAGAGGGGCGAGAGGGAGAGATAGAGGGAATGAGGGAGGGGGAACAGAGGGGAGTGAGAGAGAGACATGGGAGACAAACAGACAGATAGATGGGAGAGAGAAGGAGAATAGACAGATAGGAGAGGGGGACGGACAAGAGAAAGAGAGAAATAAGGAAGGAGAGAAAGACTGGAGAGAGAGAGAGAGAGAGAGAGAGATGGGTGAAAGATGAAGGACACATGTAAGAGTAATGAACTGATCCTTCAGTTATAACTGGATGTGACCCCGGGTCCCATATGCTTAGTTTAAGAATAAAAGAGATGCAGCAAGTCACTGAGCGAAGGCCTCTGTCATATCGAGGGAGGTCAGGACGCTCCTCTGCAAGTCATTTTGCCTAGCAACAGAGATGATTCACCGGACTGGAACTCTACGAGACAAAGCTCCAAAGATAGCCAGCAAACTAGCTGGTCTTTTATGATTCGTCCAAATAATTTTCTCCAAGATCAGTGTTCTGTGCTTTCCATTTTTTGCCTCAGGCCAGAAAGGCAACAATAACCATCATCTTTCTCCATAAAGAAAAAAAACTCTATGATTACCTGTTGTATGTAGACTTAAATATTCAGGTACAGATTGTGCTAAGTTCTGATCATCGATCTACAGACCTATCAGTCCATAGCACAGAGATGCTGCCTCAAATGCGTCTCTCCAACAAACATCTCTCTGGTGCATGTGCTGCTGCCAACACTATCTGCGTGCAGGAGATGGATTGAGCACCTCCAATGGCCAGGCTTTTCACAGGTCCAGAGGACAGCTGTCTGAGGGGCGCAATGGTTAAAGGAAACAGGGAGGGCAGCGCTTGGACATCACGAGTCACTGCTTGAGAACATGAACCCTGCCAATGTAAAAGCTCCTTTTATCCCACAGGTACACAAACTGAAACGGACCCGTTTATCCCAACTCTCTGCTTCCTGTCTGCCAACCAGTTCTCTATCCACGTCAATACATTACCCCCAATACCATGTGCTTTGATTTTGCACACCAATCTCTTGCGTGGGACCTTGTCAAAAGCCTTTTGAAAGTCTAAATACACCACATCCACTGATTCTCCCTTGTCCACTCTACTAGTTACATCCTCAAAAAATTCCAGAAGATTTGACAAGCATGATTTCCCTTTCATAAATCCATGCTGACTTGGACCGATCCTGTCACTGCTTTCCAAATGCGCTGCTATTTCATCTTTAATAATTGATTCCAACATTTTTCCCACCACTGATGTCAGGCTAATCGGTCTATAATTCCCTGTTTTCTCTCTCCCTCCTTTTTTAAAAAGTGGTGTTACATTAGCTACCCTCCAGTCCATAGAAACTGATCCAGAGTCAATAGACTGTTGAAAAATGATCACCAATGCATCCAATATTTTTTGGGTCACTTCCTTAAGTACTCTGGGATGCAGACTATTGGGCCCTGGGGATTTATCGGCCTTCAATCCCATCAATTTCCCTAACACAATTTCCCTAACACAACACAGTTTGAACCTTTATCTGAAGGACGTCACTTCTTATAATGCAGCACGACCTCAGTACTGCGCTAAATTGATAGCCTAGATTGACTTAAAGATCATAGATGCCTAAGGGATTTAGACAGGTAAACCCATTGGTAAGTCAATAACTACAGTATAGAAATTTAAGATCAGACCAAAAGAATGAAGCATGTGGTGAGATTATTTTTGGGACATGGAATGCTCCATCAGAAACAGCGATGGAAGCAGAATCCAAAATAGTTTTTAAAATGGATAAATATGTGAAAAAATGTTTAAAGGGGAAAGTGGACAGCTCTTTCAGAGAGCTGGCACATGTATGATGGGCCAAATGGCCTCTTTTTGTGCTGTTGAATTCTATGATGCCAGGATCTATCGCAGCTTTAAAGGATTTTGATACATACAGTGACATGTTATAGTTAGGTGGCTTTTACTGACCTGAAGTACATCAGTCGATTTTTTTTTCTGCTGTAGATTAATGGAATAAAAGGAGTTAAAATCACAGAAGCAAATATGTACAATCTCAAAGCATATTAAGAAACAAGACTAACAAGGATTTTATCTGCTCTACTATGCACAGAACCAGAGACAGCAGCACTGAGCAAGGAGACACATACAACCACAGTAAAAAAAAATGAAAAGCTTTATTTAGAGAAGAGAATTGAAGAACTTTTATACAGAACCTTCTCATCACTCTCAAACAACATGTATGCCTGATCTCAATCTGTTGAAACTTTACATCACTTCATACAAGATGGATCACTGATTTCCCCCGTGCTGTAAATACACAGGACATATCGTGGAGTTCAGAGCATGGTAATAAGCTGTCACTCTTGAAGTGAAGATCATCTGATCTCCACACTGCATCTTTCCAACGTGGCGTGCTGCGAAGCACAGGGCTGTGTCACAAGTACAAAAGCATGTACTGCTTTATAAAGCACAGCCACTGTTCTCTACTCATGGTCTGTGGTGTAACAAGTCACTATCGAGAACAGTTGCAAACATCATATAGCTAGCTACCCAGCGATAATTGATACAAGTGATCTAAAAATGATAATTACCACAGCCATCTGGATAAGAGTCAGTAAAGCACTGGTGTGTTCGAGACTGATTGATGGGCACAGCAAGCATCTGCCTGTCTGAGTTACTGAAGTGTCAAGAGAAGTAATGTCTTAGATTTTAGATATATTGATATACAATTGCACAGTGCTGCGCTGTAGGAGGGCTCCTGAGACAGAATGCTAACCACACGCAGTGCTGAGGATTCTTCCGCTGGGACTACTCGGGGTAGAACAGAAAATCAAACCGACTATTGACAGGATCTCTAAAAGCGTCAGCCTGAATGATGAACCGTGGATTTTTCTGGGCAAAGGGTATGAATCTGTGCTGTGAACCACTGGGTAAATCAGGAGCAGAATTCACCATGGTGAATGCAGTACACACAATGAAAATGCTTCTCTTATACCAGGCTGTATTTTCTGACCAGATCCCTGTACATGGGCACTTCTGTTATGTGAAACGTTCACCAGGTTGAATTGTATTCTTGGAGGGACAGTAAGATTAGTGATTGTGGGGTATACGCATGGGGAAATCTCCCCACACCAACATACACCAGGACACAAATTCCAGCTCCAGCGCAGCAATTTTAGATGATGTGACAATACTGGTGAAGGTTTTGTCCGTTCAGTACACCTACACCAATGCCAACATCAGGTGTCTTTCCGGGACGGGACAGCGACAACAGCACAAATACATCTTCTGAGATTGCTCCAGCATCAGAGACTGAGAACTCATCATCATCATCAGAGGCGGTCCCTCGAACAAGGATAACTTGCTTCCACGAGAGTTCACAGATGTTTCAATGAAGGACCCGATGTTCCAGTCCTGAACTCCAATTGAGGGGGTGGAAGATGCCTGTGCGTGGATTTTTTTTAACGTGTGGTGACTGTTGCACATCAGCCACCACACGGGCTCGACAGAGCTAGGCCTTTATCCGGTGGCAAGGGTTAACCAGGACGACTGGAGACCTGCTCTGCTGCATGGACCTAGTGCGCACACATATCGCACAGTGTGGGCTGGCCCGTGCTGCCCCTGGGCCCTCGGCTCTTCTGGGCCCCGTACTCTCATTCGCCGAACCTTCGCCCACGATGTTCCAGGGCCCGGCGCTCCAGCTCGATTTATAGCCCCGACCTGCACTGGTGTTCTCACACAGGTCGGGGCGGCCCAAGATGGGTAGTCACAGGGGCACAATTAGACTGCACATTGTCCTATTGTATCCTTTGCTGCCATCTTAAATTAAAATGGTCTCGTTCATAGAAATTTATTGCATCAACTGAAGTTCATTTTACAGTTCTTTTTAGAAGAAACACATTGCCTGTAGCTATCTTACTAACAAGTGATCACACTTGCAGGAACTGATGGCACTAGCACGGGGCTGGTGTAATCTAACAGCAGCTACAGTGTGCGAGGGGAACAAGACACACAGCACATGGAGAGGTCATTGTTACACCACATTGGCTCAGGAATGACTCAGATTCTTGAATTAGCACAGAAAGAGAGAAGTGCTGAGATGAATTATGATGAGAAAAATTATATTGTGGGCGCATTACTGGGGAGTCAGAAGAAAATGTATTTGGGTTGTTACTGTCTTGCAAAATTGCTAATAGATCAAGAAGCAGTCAGAGAAGAGCAAGGCAAGATTATGGGCTCAATTTTCCCCAAAGCATTTTTTTGGTGTACTTGAAGAGTTACACCGAATTTTTGGGGGCCTAAGTACGTCAAAAAAAAATATTCTAAGTTTCCCCGTTGGATTTCTTCATTTTGGCATGGCCTAACCCAACCTTTAGTTTTGGGGGTGGAGCCTTGATCTGCGCCAAAAAGATCGGGCTGCCATGGTAACCAGGGACACAATGCGAGCTGAGACTGCAAAGTGATGCATACAGCCAGCTCCCAACACATTAGAAGAATTGAGACTCTCTCTCTCTATCTCTCTCTCCCGATCGACCGAGAATGGGACTGGACAGCCTCTCATGTGTGAGAGTGAACCAGGGACCGAGAATGGGAGCAGACAGCCTTCAGGTGGGGTTGGGGGTAAGTTGCTGCTATGCATTTTTCAATTCTTTCAGTGTCCCCGGGCATCTGCTGTGCCAATTTTCTTACCTGCGCCAATTTCCTTAACTGTCCGCAAGGTTTTTCTGCAGAGGTCACATGCACCGGCCTAAGCAGAACTGGAGTAACTCTCAGCTGGCCAAACTTCGCTAAGTGGCCAGAATTGGAGTAGGTGGCTTTGGCTGGAAAAAAAACGGACCTAAAAACATCTAACTAACTGAGCTGGTGCAAATTGATTGGGGAAACTGTGGTTTTTCAACTTAGGCCAAAAAGAGCAGCCTGCTCCAAAAAAAGCCGCAAATTACTGGGGCAAATTGAGCCCAATAAGATGAAATAGACAGGTGCAAGTATAATGGCAAGGGCAGGTATAAACCAGAAAGCACAGAGCGCAATGATCACCAGCTTTCAGATATGGAAAAGGAAACAAGAAAGAAAGACTTGCATTTATATACCACCTTTCACGACCTCAGGACGTCCCAAAGCGCTTTACAGCCAATGAAGTACTTTTGAAATGTAGTCATGGTTGTAATGTAGTCAAGGACACCGAGGCAGTCAGGACTCGCTGGAAGGAGCACTTCGAAGATCTCCTTAACCGAGACACTGCCTTTGACTCAAGTGTCCTCGACTCCATCTCACAGCATGCTACCCGCCACCATCTCAGCAAAACCCCCAGCCCTGCACGAGGAAGAAAAGTCCATCAGCCAGCCTAAGAACAACAAGGCAATGGGAGCGGATGGAATCCCCGCTGAGGCACTAAAGTATGGCGGAGAGGCACTACTGGCACGAATGCATGACCTCATCTCTCTCATCTGGAGGGAGGAGAGCATGCCGGGAGATCTCAAGAGATGCAGTAATCGTGACCATCTTCAAAAAAGGGGATAAGTCCGACTGCGGCAACTACAGAGGAATCTCCCTGTTATCAGCCACTGGAAAGTTCATTGCTAGAATCCTCCTCAACCGTCTTCTCCCTGTGGCTGAGGAGTTCCTCCCGAGTAACAGTGCGAATTCCGTCCACTACGAGACACAACGGACATGATCTTTACAGCGCGACAACTGCAAGAGAAATGCATTTACTCTTGTACATGGCCTTTGACCTTCCAAAGGCCTTTGACACTGTCAACCGCGAGGGCCTATGGAGTGTCCTCCTCCGTTTCGGCTGCCCCAAAAGTTTGTCACCATCCTCCGCCTGCTCCACGACGACATGCAAGCCATGATCCTGACCAATGGATCCACCACAGACCCAATCAACATCCGAACCGGGGTCAAGCAGGGCTGCATCATCGCGCCAACCCTCTTCTCGATCTTCCTCGCTGCAATGCTCCATCTCACACTCAACAAGCTCCCCGCTGAAGTGGAACTAAACTACAGAACCAGTGGGAACCTGTTCAACCTGCGCTGTCTCCAGGCCAGATCCAAGACCATCCCATCCTCTGTCGTCGAGCTACAGTACGCGGACAATGCTTGCATCTGCGCACATTCAGAGGCTGAACTCCAAGTCATTGTCAACATCTTCACTGAGGTGTACGAAAGCATGGGCCTTACACTAAACATCCGTAAGACAAAGGTCCTCCACCAACCTGACCCCGCCAAACAGCACTGTCCCCCAGTCATCAAGATCCATGGTGCAGCCCTGGACAATGTGGACCACTTTCCATATCTCGGGAGCCTATTATCAGCAAGGACAGACATTGACGACAAGGTCCAACACCACCTCCAGTGCACCAACACAGCCTTCGGCCGCCTGAGGAAGAGAGTGTTCGAAGATCAGGACCTCAAATCTGGCACCAAGTTCATGGTCTACAGGGCTGCAGTGATGCCTGCTCTCCTGTATGGCTCAGAGACGTGGACCATATACAGTAGACACTTCAAATCGCTGGAGAAATACCACCAACAATGTCTCCGCAAGATCCTGCAAATCCCCTGGGAGGACAGATGCACCAATGTTAATATCCTCGATCAGGCCAACATCCCCAGCATTGAAGCACTGACCACACTCGACCAGCTCCGTTGGGCAGGCCACATTGTTCGCATGCCTGACACGAGAATCCCGAAGCAAGCGCTCTACTTGGAACTCCTACACGGCAAGCAAACCTCAAGTGGGCAGAGGAAACGTTTCAAGGACACTCTCAAAGTCCCCTTGATAAAATGCAACATTCCCCACCGACACCTGGGATTCCCTGGCCAAAGACCGCCCTAAGTGGAGGAAGAGCATCCGGGAGGGCGCTGAGCACCTCGAGTCTCGTCGCTGAGAGCATGCAGAAAGCAAGTGCAGGCAGCGGAAGGAGCGTGCAGCAAACCAGACTCCCCACCCTTTCCCTCAACGACTATCTGTCCCACCTGTGACAGAGACTGTAATTCCCATATTGGTCTGTTCAGTCACCTAAGAACTCACTTTTAGAGTGGAAGCAAGTCTTCCTCGATTTCGAGGGACTGCCTATGATGATGTTGGTTATATGCAAAAAGGGAGAGTTAAGAACCATCAACCCTCACCTTGCCCAATAGACAGCAAGACTCTGTGCAACACGGAAACTGGAACACTTGTTTAACTATTAGCTTAATTTTAAAAGTTGTAGATTTTAACAATATAATGGTGCCTCAATATATATATGGGGAGCATACACTCATACACTAGCACTCATCATCAAAGGCGGTCCCTCGTATTGAGGATGACGAGCACTAAGGCGACACTCGCTGCTGTATGGGAAAAGTCACACACCATCCCTAAATGTAGTGTTCACTGCCTAGCACAGCAGTGTTAATTCAGATAAAAACAGACAATGCTGGAAAACTGCTTTTGTATTAGTGTTAATTGAGAGCTGAATATGGTGTTTATTCTGTCCTGTACCCAATCTCCGACCCACTCAATAGCCTGGTTATGCTCCGACCATATGACCACGAGTTTGCTCTTGCAAGCATGGTGCCAGGTGGCAGACAGCTCCACAAGGGTGATCACTAAAGAGCATCAGCAGGGGTTGCATGGTCAGAAGTGGAGCCATAATAAGGCCCTTCATCTGTGGAAACATTCCTTCAAATGTGTAGCTGGAGGATTCTATGCCTGATCTGTAACAAATTAGTTTTGGGAAGTATGCTCTGCAGGTTGTGGCTGACAATAATACTGCAGTAAAGGGACAACTTTGCTTCAGTCCAGCCCTTCACACATCAGCTTAGTTACAGATAGTTTTATGATTGAAATGAAAGGTTGAGGGAAGTTTCAAAAAATCCATGCACTTCTAAGCAACCCTCTGCACAATTTCAAATATCTGATTATAAGAATATATAAATCTTGATCTCCAAAGGAACATTTCAACTCGGTTTCCTTTTTCATCACTAACGTTTTCCCGGTCCCGTCCCCTCCTGCAGGTGTTAAGCCTTCGCTGGGGTAGGGTTTTACAGGTGCCAGGTAACCTTGGATACCTCAACAACATGCTGACATGATATTCAACTGCAGGGGGCCTCACAGCCAAGCCCTATTCTGTCCTCACCAGGGGCTCAAAATTGGCCATGACTTGCTCCAATTTTGTTGGAGTGTTGGTTTTTCTGGCGTAAGTTAAAACATAGAAACATAGAAAATAGGTGCAGGAGCAGGCCATTTGGCCCTTTGAGCCTGCACCACCATTCAATATGATCATGGCTGATCATGCAACTTTAGTACCCCATTCCTGCTTTCTCTCCATACACCTTGATCCCTTCAGCCGTAAGGGCCACATCCAACTCCCTTTTGAATATATCTAACAAACTGGTCTCAACAACTTTCTGTGGTAGAGAATTCCACAGGTTCACAACTCTCTGAGTGAAGAAGTTTCTCCTCATCTCGGTCCTAAATGGCTTACCCCTTATCCTTAGACTGTGACCCCTGGTTTTGGATTTCCCCAACATCGGGAACATTCTTCCTGCATCTAATCTGTCCAATCGTGTCAGAATTTTATATGTTTCCTTGAGATCCCCTCTCATTCTTCTAAATTCCAGTAAATATAAGCCTAGTCGATCCAGTCTTTCATATGTCAGTCCTGCCATTTCGGGAATCAGTCTGGTGAACTTTCGCTGCACTCCCTCAATAGCAAGAATGTCCTTCCTCAGATTAGGAGACCAAAACTGTATGCAATATTCAAGGTGTAGCCTCACCAAGGCCCTGTACAACTGCAGTAAGATCTCCCTGCTCCTGTACTCAAATCCTCTCGCTATGAAGGCCAACATGCCATTTGCCTTCTTCACCGCCTGCTGTACCTGCATGCCAACTTTCAATGGCTGATGTACCATGACACCCAGGTCTCATTGCACCTCCCCTTTTCCTAATCGGTCACCATTCAGATAATATTCTGCCTTCCTGTTTTTGCCACCAAAGTGGATAACCTCACATTTATCTACATTATACTGCATCTGCCATGCATTTTGCCCACTCAGCTAACCTGTCCAAGTCACCCTGCAGCCTCTTAGCATCCTCCTCACAGCTCACACTGCCACCCAGCTTAGTGTCATCTGCAAACTTGAGATATTACATTCAATTCCTTCGTCCAAATCATTAATGTATATTGTAAATAGCTGGGGTCCCAGCACTGAACCTTGCGGTACCCCACTAGTCACTGCCTGCCATTCTGAAAAGGACCCGTTTATTTCTACTCTTTGGTTCCTGTCTGCCAACCAGTTCTCTATCCACGTCAATACATTACCCCCAATACCATGTGCTTTAATTTTTCACACTAATCTCTTGTGTGGGACCTTGCCAAAGTCCAAATACACCACATCCACTGGTTCTCCCTTGTCCTACTAGTTACATCCTCAAAAAATTTCAGAAGATTTGTCAAGCATGATTTCCCTTTCATAAATTCATGTTGACTTGGACCAATCCTGTTGCTGCTTTCCAAATGCACTGCTATTACATCTTTAATAATCGATTCCAACATTTTCCCCACTACCGATGTCAGACTAACCGGTCTATAATTCCCTGTTTTCTCTGTCCCTCCTTTTTTTTTTAAAAAAGTGGTGTTACATTAGCTACCCTCTAGTCTATAGGAACTGATCCAGAGTCTATAGAATGTTGGAAAATGACCACTAATGCAGCCACTATTTCTGGGGCCACTTCCTCAAGTACTCTGGGATGCAGACTATCAGGCCTTCAATCCCATCAATTTCCCTAACACAATTTCCTGACTAATAAGGATTTCCTTTAGTTCCTCCTTCCCGCTAGACCCTCGGTCCCCAAGTATTTCCGGAAGGTTATTTGTGTCTTCACTAAGGAAGACAGAACCAAAGTATTTCTTCAATTGGTCTGCCATTTCTTTGTTCCCTATTATAAATTCACCTGATTCTGACTGCAAGGGATCTACATTTGTCTTCATTAATCTTTTTCTCTTCACATATCCATAGAAACTTTTGCAGTCAGTTTCTCTGCAAGCTTATTCTCATACTCTATTTTCCCCCTCCTAATTAAACCCTTTATCTTCCTCTGCTGAATTCTAAATTTTTCCCAGTCCTCAGGTTTGCTGCTTTTTCTGGCCAATTTAAATGCCTCTTCCTTGGATTTAACACTATCCCTAATTTCCCTTGTTAGCCACGGTTGAGCCACCTTCCCAGTTTTATTTTTTACGCCAGACAGGGATGTACAATTGTTGAAGTTCATCCATGGCAAAAAACGTTAGTGGGAGTTGTGTACAGACCTCCAAACAGTAGTAGTGATGTTGGGGAGGGCATCAAACATGAAATTAGGGGTGCGTGCAATAAAGGTGCAGCAGTTATAATGGGTGACTTTAATATGCACATAGATTGGGCTAACCAAACTGGAAGCAATACGGTGGAGGAGGATTTCCTGGAGTGCATAAGGGATGGTTTTTTAGACCAATATGTCGAGGAACCAACTAGGGGGGAGGCCATCTTAGACTGGGTGTTATGTAATGAGAGAGGATTAATTAGCAATCTCGTTGTGCGAGGCCCCTTGGGGAAGAGTGACCATAATATGGTGGAATTCTGCATTGGGATGGAGAATGAAACAGTTAATTCAGAGACCATGGTCCAGAACTTAAAGAAGGCTAACTTTGAAGGTATGAGGCGTGAATTGGCTAGGATGGATTGGCGAATGATACTTAAGGGGTTGACTGTGGATGGGCAATGGCAGACATTTAGAGACCGCATGGATGAACTACAACAATTGTACATTCCTGTCTGGCATAAAAATAAAAAAGGGAAGGTGGCTCAACCGTGGCTATCAAGGGAAATCAGGGATAGTATTAAAGCCAAGGAAGTGGCATACAAATTGGCCAGAAATAGCAGCGAACCTGGGGACTGGGAGAAATTTAGAACTCAGCAGAGGAGGACAAAGGGTTTGATTAGGGCAGGGAAAATGGAGTATGAGAAGAAGCTGGCAGGGAACATTAAGACGGATTGCAAAAGTTTCTATAGATATGTAAAGAGAAAAAGGTTAGTAAAGACAAACATAGGTCCCCTGCAGTCAGAATCAGGGGAAGTCATAACGGGGAACAAAGAAATGGCGGACCAATTGAACAAGTACTTTGGTTCGGTATTCACGAAGGAGGACACGAACAACCTTCCGGTTATAAAAGGGGTCAGAGGGTCTAGTAAGGAGGAGGAACTGAGGGAAATCCTTATTAGCCGGGAAATTATGTTGGGGAAAGTGATGGGATTGAAGGCCGATAAATCCCCAGGGCCTGATGGACTGCATCCCAGAGTACTTAAGGAGGTGGCCTTGGAAATAGTGGATGCGTTGACAGTCATTTTCCAACATTCCATTGACTCTGGATCAGTTCCTATGGAGTGGAGGGTAGCCAATGTAACCCCACTTTTTAAAAAAGGAGGGAGAGAGAAAACAGGGAATTATAGACCGGTCAGCCTGACATCGGTAGTGGGTAAAATGATGGAATCAATTATTAAGGATGTCATAGCAGTGCATTTGGAAAGAGGTGACATGATAGGTCCAAGTCAGCATGGATTTGTGAAAGGGAAATCATGCTTGACAAATCTTCTGGAATTTTTTGAGGATGTTTCCAGTAGAGTGGATAAGGGAGAACCAGTTGATGTGGTATATTTGGACTTTCAGAAGGCGTTCGACAAGGTCCCACACAAGAGATTGATGTGCAAAGTTAGAGCACATGGGATTGGGGGTAGTGTACTGACATGGATTGAGAACTGGTTGTCAGACAGGAAGCAAAGAGTAGGAGTAAATGGGTACTTTTCAGAATGGCAGGCAGTGACTAGTGGGGTACCGCAAGGTTCTGTGCTGGGGCCCCAGCTGTTTACACTGTACATTAATGATTTAGTTGAGGGGATAAAATGTAGTATCTCCAAATTTGCGGATGACACTAAGTTGGGTGGCAGTGTGAGCTGCGAGGAGGATGCTGTGAGGCTGCAGAGCGACTTGGATAGGTTAGGTGAGTGGGCAAATGCATGGCAGATGAAGTATAATGTGGATAAATGTGAGGTTATCCACTTTGGTGGTAAAAACAGAGAGACAGACTATTATCTGAATGGTGACAGATTAGGAAAAGGGGAGGTGCAAAGAGACCTGGGTGTCATGGTACATCAGTCATTGAAGGTTGGCATGCAGGTGCAGCAGGCGGTTAAGAAAGCAAATGGCATGTTGGCCTTCATAGCAAGGGGATTTGAGTACAGGGGCAGGGAGGTGTCGCTACAGTTGTACAGGGCATTGGTGAGGCCACACCTGGAGTATTGTGTACAGTTTTGGTCTCCTAACCTGAGGAAGGACATTCTTGCTATTGAGGGAGTGCAGCGAAGGTTCACCAGACTGATTCCCGGGATGGCGGGACTGACCTATCAAGAAAGACTGGATCAACTGGGCTTGTATTCACTGGAGTTCAGAAGAATGAGAGGGGACCTCACAGAAACATTTAAAATTCTGACGGGGTTAAACAAGTTAGATGCAGGAAGAATGTTCCCAATGTTGGGGAAGTCCAGAACCAGAGGTCACAGTCTAAGGATAAGGGGTAAGCCATTTAGGACCGAGATGCGGAGGAACTTCTTCACCCAGAGAGTGGTGAACCTGTGGAATTCTCTACCACAGAAAGTTGTTGAGGCCAATTCACTAAATATATTCAAAAAGGAGTTAGATGAGGTCCTTACTACTAGGGGGAATCAAGGGGTATGGTGAGAAAGCAGGAATGGGGTACTGAAGTTGAATGTTCAGCCATGAACTCATTGAATGGCGGTGCAGGCTAGAAGGGCCGAATGGCCTACTCCTGCACCTATTTTCTATGTTTCTATGTTTCTATGTGATCTTTAAATGTCTGCCATTGCCTATCCACCGTCAACCCTTTAAGTATTATTTGCCAGTCTATCCTAGCCAATTCACGTCTCGTACCATCGAAGTTACATTTCTTTAAGTTCAGGACCCTAGTCTCTGTGTCAATCTCCATCTTAATGAAGAATTCTACCTTATTATGGTCACTCTTCTCCAAGGGGCCTCGCACAACAAGATTACTAATTAATCCTTTCTCATTACACAACACCCAGTCTAGGATGGCCAGCTCTCTAGTTGGTTCCTCGATATATTGGTCTAGAAAACCATCTCTTGTACACTCCTGGAAATCCTCCTCCACCGTATTGCTACCAGTTTGGTTAGCCCAATCTATATGCAGATTAAAGTCACCCATGATAACTGCTGTACCTTTATTGCACACATCCCTAATTTCCTGTTTGAAGCCACCCACAACCTCACTATTGCTGTTTGGTGGTCTGTGCACAACTCCCACTAGCGTTTTCTGCCCTTTGGTGTTTCGCAGCTCCACCCATACCGATTTCACATCATCCAAGCTAATGTCCTTCCTTACTATTGCGTTAATCTCCTCTTTAACCAGCAACGCCACTTTCCCAATCAACTTGCTCCAGAGTAACTTAGTTAGGTACGAATTTTTTTAGTTGAGTTTTTTTTTCCCAAAAGGGGGTGTTCCCAGCCATTTACGCCAGTTTTGGCCACTTATGCCAGCTAAAACTTACTCCAAATCGATTTAGGTCAGCGTATGTGGCCAGCTCTGAAAAACCTTGTGGGCAGTTTAAGAAAGCAGCGCACATTAGTACATTGGCGGACATTTGACCTGGGATAGGGCGGGAAGGGAACCGGAGAGGACCTGAAACTAAACAACCAAACACCAAACTTTGCAAGGAAAAGCTCAAACAATTAAAATACTAATGGAAAACAAGTAAATCCAACCTTCATCTTTAAAGTTGGCCCGGGAAGACAGCGGGCCAGCCTGTGCGTGAGGCCATTTGGCCTGGGATAGGGGAGGCAAGACGTGCACCGGGAGTCTAGTCGGCCAGGGCTAGGGGCGGCTGCAACTGAACAGGGGGGAGGGGGGGGTTGGGGGGGAGGGGGGAAGTGCGGAAGCAGAGCGACCGAACGCAGCATCGGTTGCGGGAGGTGGCGTGGAGAGAGACTACCTTTAAGAATGGCCGCGTGCTAAGTTTCGGCGCTACTGAGCATGCACGCACATCGGACGCGACACCAATGCGCATGCGGAGAGCTGCCGGCAGAGTTTCTGGCGTCGGGCCTTAGTTCTGTCCCCCCAACTTACTGGCCACGCTGCGCCAAGCCAGGGAACACAACAGCAGAGCGGCCAGGATGGGGGCACATTTTTTCGGTGCCATTTTCAGTGCACAAAGTCGGCGCATCTCGAGTGAGTGAGCCGAAAAAAGGGGTTGGGGAAAATTGAGCCTCAGATGTCCAAACTCGCACAGTCCCAGCAGTGATCACTGCAGAGTAAATAGCAGCAGGAGCCCTGGTTGATTTAGTCAGGGTCACGGAGGCAGATTACAGCACACCTATGCTGCCCTGGCTCAAATCAGCAGAAACCAGGGATCAAAGATGTTTTATAAATATATTAAGAGCAAGAGGATAACTGAAGAAAGGGTAGGATCTATTAGAGACCACGAGGGTAATCTGTGTGTGGAGGCAGAAGATATGGGTATGGTTCTTAATGAATTCTTTGCGTCTATTTTCACAAAAGAGAGGGGCAATGCAGACACTACTATTGATTAGATGAAATAAACATATAGAGAGAGGAGGTATTAAGGAGTTTAGTGGCTTTGACAGTGGATGTCCCCAGGGCCGGATGAAATGTATCCCAGGCTACTAAGTGAAGCAAAAGAGGAAATAGCAGGGGCTTTGACGATCATTTTCCAATCCTCTCTGGTGCCAGAGGACTGGAGGACTGTTAATGTGGTACCTTTGTTTAAGAAGGGAGAAAGGGATAGACTGAGTAATTACAGGCCAGTCAGCCTAACCTCAGTGGTGGGAAAATTATTGGAAAAAATCATGAGGGACAGGATAAATCTTCATTTAGAAAGACATGGATTAATCAGGGACAGTCAGCACGGATTTGTTAAGGGAAGGTCATGTCTGACTAACTTCATTGAATTTTGAGAGGTGACCAGGAGGGTCGATGAAGGCTAAGCGTATGATGTAGTGTATATGGACTTTAGCAAAGCTTTTGATAAGGTCCCACATGGCAGACTGGTCACAAAAGTAAAAGCCCATGAAATCCAGGGTAAAGTGGCAAGTTGGATCCAAAATTGGCTCAGAGGCAGTAAGCAAAGAGAATGGTTGATGGGTGTTTTTGCGACGGGAAGGATGTTTCCAGTGGGGTTCCGCAGGGCTCAGTACCCTTGCTTTTTGTGATATACATCAATGATCTAGACTTGAATATAGGGGGTATGACTAAGAAGTTTGCGGATGATACTAAAATCGGCTGTGTGGTTGATAATTAATGAACTGGTCATGTGGGCAGAACAGTGGCAAATGGAATTTAATCCAGAGAAGTGTGAGGTAATGCATTTTGGGAGGGCTAACAAGGAAAGGGAAGACACACATTAAATGGTAGGATACTGAGAAATGTAGAGGAACAAAGGGACCTTGGAGTGCAGGTCCACAGATCCCTGAAAGTAGCAGGCCAGGTAGATAAGGTGGTGAAGAAGGCATACGGAATGCTTGTCTTTATTAGCCGAGGCATAGAATAAAAGAGCGGGGGGGGTTATGCTTGAACTGTATAAAATACTGGTTAGGCCACAGCTGGAGTACTGCGTGCAGTTCTGGTCACTGCATTACAGGAAGGGCGTGATTGCGCTGGAGAGGGTACAGAGGAGATTTATGAGGATGTTGCCAGGAGTGGAGAATCTAAGCTATGAGGACAGATTAGATAGACTGGGTTTGTTTTTATTAGCCGAGGCATAGAATATAAGAGCAGGGGGGTTATGCTTGAACTGTATAAAAGAGAGAGTAGGCTGAGGGGAGACCTCATTGTGGTGTATCAAATTATGAGGTGCCTCGATAGAGTGGATAGAAAGGGCCTATTACCCTTAGAGGCGTCAACAACCATGGGGCATAAATTTAAAGTAATTGGTAGGAGGTTTAGATGGGATTTGAGGGGAAACTTATTCATGCAGAGGGTTGTGGGGGTCTGGAAATCACTGCCTGAAAGGGTGGTGGAGGCAGAAACACTCACCACATTTAAAAAGTACCTGGATGTGCACCTGAAGTGCTGTAACCTGTGCGGTTACGGACCTAGAGCTGGAAAGTGGGATTAGGCTGGATAGCCTCTTGTTGGCTGGCGCGGACACAATGGGCCGAAATGGCCTCCTTCCGTACTGTGAACTTCTATGATTCTATGAATTCGCTGAGTCAAAAGACGACCTGTGCTCTGGGTTTCCGCATTGCTGTCTGCACTATAATTACCAGCATGTGCCTCCACGCCCACATAGTTCTTCATACCTCAAACTGCCTGCCTCTAGTCTCTAAATCACTGATAGACAATTACGAGATTGTCCGATTATCCCAGTTCACTTCTGGAGACTGTATAAAGCACAATTTCTTTAATAGGGCATTCAGCTTTAACTTGCACCTCCTTAATCTGCACTCAACACCAGGAGCAGCCACAGAGTCACATTTTTCTGTGGCATTAATTGAACTCTGCAAACATCCTGACCTTGCATTTAGATTTAACACTCAACCTGTGTTAAAATGGTGCTGGCTGCCAGAACACCCCAGTAAGAAAAGGAATGAGTGATGAGCAGGAAGGACTGTGCGCTGAACGAGTGTGATCAAGTGCTGCAGGAGGGATGACAAGCACTACAAATTAAAGAGCATATGCAAGGAGACGACTGCAGCGTTCCATTCTCTGCAAACTCTCCCTGTCTCCTCGTCGGCCATGGGGAATTTTACAAAACTTGCTGAGAATTTTAACAAGGCATTTTGAAATTAATATATATTACACAGAATCAATGGGAGGCTTGCAACAACCGAGACTCATTACAGGGTAACTTGCAACCTTCCAGGTTCTCTTCTAGTATTCAGAGAGTGTACAAGCCTCATTTTGGCATGAGTAACTTCTCCCACGCTAGAAATGGAGGCTGTAGGTGGTGCTGTGATGAGTCTCAATGTTAAGGGCGTCACACTGTGCCAGTCACAGATCACCCAGCCTGGTGCCACAGTGTGCCCACAGATCACCCAGCCTGGTGTACACTGTGCCCACAGATCATCCAGCCCGGTGCACACTGTGCCCACAGATCACCCAGTCTGGTGCCACACTGTGCCCACAGATCACCCAGCCCGGTGCACACTGTGCCCACAGATCACCCAGCCTGGTGCCACACTGTGCCCACAGATCACCCAGCGTGGTGTACACTGTGCCCACAGATCACCCAGCCTGGTGCCACACTGTCAGTCACAGATCACCCAGCCCGGTGCCACAGTCAGTCACAGATCACCCAGCCTGGTGCCACACTGTGCCCACAGATCACCCAGCCTGGTGCCACACTGTCAGTCACAGATCACCCAGCCTGGTGCCATACTGTCAGTCACAGATCACCCAGCCTGGTGCCATACTGTCAGTCACAGATCACCCAGCCTGGTGCCATACTGTCAGTCACAGATCACCCAGCCTGGTGCCATACTGTCAGTCACAGATCACCCAGCCCGGTGCCATACTGTCAGTCACAGATCACCCAGCCCGGTGCCATACTGTCAGTCACAGATCACCCAGCCTGGTGCCATACTGTCAGTCACAGATCACCCAGCTATCACAAATGCTCAGAGCGCTGAGCCAGATAACTGGAAGCAAACTTTTTGTTTAGTTTTTATTACCATCAGCCAAGAGTTGGTCTCGACATTGCTGCTCTACTAATGTCAAAAATGCTGCCCTCAGGCCATCCTGCTCTCCCTTGAGTTCAGCACCTGGAGGTGTTGAAAATGATAGGGTAGAATCAGAGAAATGATTTCCCCTGCTGGGGGGAATCCAGGACAAGGAGCTACAACCTAAACATTAGAGCCAGACCTAAGAGAGCAATCAGGAAGCACTTCTTCACACAAAGAGGAATCTGGAATTCCCTCCGCCAAAAAGGTGTGGATGCTGGCGGTCAATTAAAATTTAACATTGGGATCGATAGATTGTTGTTGGGTAAGGGCATTGAGGGATCTGGAGCAAAAGGCAGGTAAATGTTGAGGTGCAGATCAGCCATGATCTGCGAATAGTGGAGCAGGCTCAAAGGGCTGAATGGCCGACCCCCGTTTCTCATGTTCCTACCCTAAGGGGTAAGGCTGGACGAGGGCCTGTATAGCAACAGCTGAAGAGCCAGAATGGATTTATTAATGGGAAAATCCTGCCTCACCAGCCTCCTTGGCTTCTTTAATGACATTACAAATAAATTCAATTGTGAAACTCCCTTTCATATGATTCATTTGTACTTTCAGAAATGTTCTGATAAAATTCCACACCAAGGGCTCAATTTTCCCCAAGCCCGTTTTCTGGCGTATTGCCAGAGTTACGCCCGTTTTTCTAGGCCAGAAATAATTTGCCAAAGTTTCCCCGATGTATACTTCAAATTTGGCACCGCACAGCGTGTCCAGTCACCTGCTGTCTGCGCCAAAAAATGATGCTGCACCTACTGCGCATGTACGGGAAAACAAGTTACGTTTTTGACGTTATTGCAATGGACACGCATGCGCAGTACAGCTCCGATTTGGCAATTGGCCATTTTTAAAGAGCCAGTTGTGTGTGTGAGAACGTTGAGTGCTGTGTGAGAACATTGGAACAATCACAGCTGCAGCAATACAAGATTGAGACCAGGTGGCAGGAGCTGGACACCAGCAGAGGTCACATAAACGTTCCACCCAAAGAAATGAAGAAACGCTGGAACCAACTTGCAGAAGATTACTGTGCAATGGTGACCACCCCGAGGTCTGGAGGCCAGTGCAAAAAGTGCCAGGACCTTGGTCAAGTAATTAGTGTAAGTAATATTTTCATTTATTCAATGCAATTGCAATTGTAAATGTGACCATCTGTATATGTCCCACCCAGCAGAAAGACACCCTCTTTAAAAAGTTAGGTTTTCATCTTTGCAGAGGAAGCTGGCACATAATAAAAGGGAAAAAACTCAAACAGGAGGAGGCCCGGCAAATCTGCATCCACTGACACCCTTGGACGAGAGGGTCGCTGCTTTGATGGGTCCTGCCTGGAGAAAAGCAATCAGTACTGCACAAGTTGGGCCCACACTCGAGGGAGAGGGTAAGTCCTGCAAATTCATCATGGTCCTTCAAATCAGCCTGCTGCCTGGCCTGCGATGTGTGAGCCTACTCATGCCACCCACCCTGCCCCCTCCTCTGCTGCTAACCATTTGACTGTTCGGTTATATTTTACAGAACTTGAGGCCAACCCTGACGATGCAGAAGATTATTCAGACGCAGGTGAGCCTGAAGAGAACATCTTCCAATCCAACCCTCCAGACAAAGAACATGGGGGTGAGGGGGAAGGTGAGGGGATGCAACTGGATGAAGCTCCCACTGTTGCACTGACTTTGGAGGAGGTGCCCCTCATGGAGGTGACAGCCCCTTCCGTGACTAGTGGTTTGAGCGCTGGTGGGACATTCCATGGTTTCACACCTTTCAAGGCTGCGGGTCCCAGTGGTGGGATGCAGCGAGGCACATCCAGGGCCCCACCGTCCCAGGCTGCGGGTCCCAGCGGTGGGGTGCGAGCCACACCCGTGGGGAGGAGCTGGAGAGCTCGACCATGCTCTCGTGAGGTGCCGGATCTAACAGATGTGGTTCAGATGAGGTCATTGAGTGCGGAGAGCAATGACCTTACCCGATCACTCCTGGACGCCATCAGTGGGGTGGAGTGATGCGGTAGCGGGACTGTCGAGAGTAGTAACAGCAATGACACGAGAAATGGGAACGATATTTGGGACTATCAGTGAAAGAATAGTGACCATGAGGGAGGGAATGTTGCATGTAGTTCAAACAGTTTTACTCAACATGAGGGAGGGAATGATGCAGGTCATTGAGACACTGCATGAGACATGGCATGTTGGAGTTAGCTGCTGAAATAATGGAACACGCCCAGACCCCGCAACCATTGACGGAATCAACTGTCACTCCCACTCCAATCCCCACACCAGCCTCTGAAGAGCCCAAAGCTGCTGCTGTTATTATTATTGTTGTTACTGTTCTCAAATTAAAAGTTACAAGTTTATTAGTGATCTTAAAGTTTTTAAGTGATCTTAAAGAGTGATCTTAAAGTAAAGTTTGATACAAGAATAATTTTATTAAAGTTAAGTATAAAAGAACTGTTTGTTAAGCTTTTGAATAAAATATATTTTACATTAAAACTGAATCATGTATCATTAACACAACTTTATAAAGTCAGTCCTCTGCGCATACAGTGCAGCCTGGCGAATACAGACATGTGTTGCATGTTGAGAGATGCCGTACACATCCCCAGTTGTAGCGTGAAACGATTCGGAGGCATAGAATGAAAGTGAGCTGTAACCTTCACTTCAACTGACAAAGCAGTCCTCCTTACGCTTCTAGGTTGCAGGTCTGCTTTCAACTACTCACAGATCTCGGTTACAACTTCTTTGCGGATTGGAGGTATGAACGCCTGTCTCGATATACCTGAGGTGGGTAAGGCCTCCTGCCCAGCACCCTACGGGCTCTGATGTTCCTGATGCAATGAAGTCGAATCAATTGTCTCCTACGTAGCACCATGATGCCGAAAACTTGCCCCCTCCCCCTCCCCCCCCTCCCTCCCCTCTTCTCCGCGCCCCCCCCTCCTCCCCTGAAGTGTTTAAATATTAAATATGATCTCAGGATATTATTTCAAGATCAGTCAATCAAGAGAACGTCAATTTAAGTTTTATATCTTAAACAGATGGAAGAGTTTGGATAATCTCCCTTAGAAAGTAATAGAATGAAAACCAGTTGAATGCTAGGCTGGGAGAGTTGGGTATTTGAGGGATGAGGTTCAATGGGCTGAATGGCCTTATCTTATCCTTGATAGTTCCTACGTTCCCCCCTACTTGACACTTCTGCTGAACAACCTAGAGTGGACAACATGGTGCTCATTCCATCACACCACAATTCATCATACAATAAGATCAGCCCCATGTGCTTATAGAACTTCCCCTTAAATGCATCTCTGCTATTTGCCTCAACCACTCCCTGTGGTAGCAAGTTTCACATTCTCACCACTCTCTGGGTGAAGAAGTTTCTCCTAAATTTCATATTGGATTTATGAGTGACTATCTTATATTATGGTCCCTAGTTTTGGACTCCTCCACTTGCATTTATATAGCGCCTTTCACAACCTCAGGACAGCCCAAAGTACTTTACAACCAATGAAGTACTTTAGAACTGGAGTCGCTGTTGTAATGTAGGAAAGGTGGCAGCAAATCTGTGCACAGCAAACTCCCACAAACAGCAATTAAATAAATGGGCTGGTAATCTGTACTAGGTGTTGGTTGAGGGATAAATATTGGCCGGGACACCAGGAAAACTCCTCTGCTCTTCTACAAATAGTGCCACGGGATCTTTTACATCCACCTCAGGCTCAGTTCATCGTCTCATCCGAAAGACGGCGCCTCCGACAGTGCAGCGCTCCTTCAGCACTGCACTGCGAGTGTCAGCCTAGATTACGCGCTCAAGTTCCTGGAGTGGGACTTGAACCCACGACCTTCTGACTCAGAGACGATAGTGCCTGAGACACAGCTGACATCACGTCAAATTGCTTCCACTATCAGTGCCAGACCTGCAACCTGGATAATATCCTTGAATTCTTTAGTTCAAAATGCCCCAGGTCTGAATGGACAAAAATCTATAAGTGCATTGCTGGATATCTACCAGAGTTCATGTGAAGTTTCACAAACCTACAATTAGGCTTTACTCAAATCCCAGTGACAATACAGTGATGTTTCAATTACTATGCCAGAGTAAAAGATTCGATGAAGACAGCCTGACGATGAATAGTTGTATCAAATTAAAAAGCAACGCCATTACATCTTTTCAGTGCTTATTTCTTCAGTATATTCTGGGTTTTCACCTTTTCTTCAACAGTTACAATTAATTCCTAATAAATAGAATTTAGCAAGCAAAGACAGGTTTACAGATACAGATGACTGGTTAGACGGTGTGTACGTGTCACCCCACAATACTGATGGGGTGAAGTACCAATTAAAAGGACAAAAACAACAGAGCTCACACACAATACTGGATATTCTGCATGTCGTAACAGAGACAAGAGACTATGCATCACCGCCTCCTTATGACAGGTTGGCTAGAATTAGTAATGGTAGAATAGAGAAGACCGCACATAGTAAACATGTGTCTTCCAAGCCTGTAATGCAATCCAAGGATCCCGGCAATTGGATAAATTTGCTTCACTCAAACGCCTCCATAGTGTTAGGCTTGTTAGTTACACCAAATACATTAAAACCTTTATCAAGTGAAACAAATGGTGAGAGAAGCGAAATCAGGATTCATTTATGCATCATTCTGAGGCATTTCAAATTTGCTGATTAAGGAGGTATGATGGCAGTGTAGTGGTTATGTTACTAGACTAGTAATCCAGAGGCCCAGACTTAAAAATAACAGAATATGACTTTAAATCCCACCATTTGAATTCATGTTTTTTTAATCTGGTAAACTAAAAAAAGGCTGGTATCTGTAGAAGTGACAATGAAGACGTAAGATTGTTGTTAAAACTCAACTGGTTCACTCACGTCCTTGAGGGAAGGAAATCTGCCGTCCTTACGCGGTCTGGCTTATATACGACTCCAGTCACACAACAACGTGGTCAACTCCTCATGCAGTGGTCTCGAAAGCCCCTCAGGTATCAAACTGATACAAAGAATTAACAGCAAAGAATGACCTTCCCCACACAGACTGCAGCGGTTCAAGGCGCCGGCCCACCAGTACCACCTTCTCAGGGGTGGTGAAGGATGGGCAATAAGGGCCCAAGTTTCCACACGATAAAAAACGGGCGCCCCTCCGAGCTGGGTGCCTGTTTTTCGCGCCTAAAACGGCGCCTAAAAAAAAAACTCGCGATTCTGGAGCGTTCTGCACCTCCTTGTCTGCCTGGCGTGGCGCCCAGGGGGGCGGAGCCTACACTCGCGCCGATTTTGTACGTGGGAGGGGGCGGATACTATTTAAATTAGTTTTTTTCCTGCCGGCAACGCTGCGCGTGCGCATTGGAGCGTTCGCGCATGCTCAGTGTGAAAAAAAACATTGGCACTCGGCCATTTTTGTAGTTCTTTGTAGCCGTTTAATTTTTGAACATTTTTTAATAAAAGCACATTAGCACTTGCAGCCTTCTCACTGTCTCCTTCCCCCCCCCTCCCCGCGGGAACGAAGCAGCTGTTTAATTCCCCCCTCCCCCTCCCTCTCCGCGGGAACGAAGCGGCTGTTCCCTTCCCCCCCCCCCCCTCTCCGCGGGAACGAAGCGGTTGTTTAATTCCCCCCCCCCTCCCCCGCGGGAACGAAGCGGCTGTTCCCTTCCCCCCTCCCCCCCCCCCCCCCTCCGCGGGAACGAAGCGGTTGTTTAATTCCCCCCCCCCTCCCCCGCGGGAACGAAGCGGCTGTTTAATTCCCCCCCCCCTCCCCGCGGGAACGAAGCGGTTGTTTAATTCCCCCCCCCCTCCCCGCGGGAACGAAGCGGCTGTTTAATTCCCCCCCCCCTCCCCGCGGGAACGAAGCGGTTGTTTAATTCCCCCCCCCCTCCCCCGCGGGAACGAAGCGGTTGTTTAATTCCCCCCCCCCTCCCCGCGGGAACGAAGCGGCTGTTTAATTCCCCCCCCCCCTCCCCCTCCGCGGGAACGAAGCAGCTGTTTAATTCCCCCCCCCCTCCCCGCGGGAACGAAGCGGCTGTTTAATTCCCCCCCCCCCTCCCCGCGGGAACGAAGCGGTTGTTTAATTCCCCCCCCTCCCCCTCCGCGGGAACGAAGCGGTTGTTTAATTCCCCCCCCCCTCCCCGCGGGAACGAAGCGGTTGTTTAATTCCCCCCCCCCTCCCCGCGGGAACGAAGCGGTTGTTTAATTCCCCCCCCCCCTCCCCGCGGGAACGAAGCGGTTGTTTAATTCCCCCCCCCCTCCCCCCCGCGGGAACGAAGCGGTTGTTTAATTCCCCCCCTCCCCCCCCGCGGGAACGAAGCGGTTGTTTAATTCCCCCCCCCCTCCCCCCCCGCGGGAACGAAGCGGCTGTTTAATTCCCCCCCCCCTCTCCCCGCGGGAACGAAGCGGTTGTTTAATTCCCCCCCCCCTCCCCTCCGCGGGAACGAAGCGGTTGTTTAATTTCCCCCCCCCCCCCTCCCCGCGGGAACGAAGCGGTTGTTTAATTCCCCCCCCCCTCCCCGCGGGAACGAAGCGGTTGTTTAATTCCCCCCCCCCCCCTCCCCCTCCGCGGGAACGAAGCGGCTGTTTAATTCCCCCCCCCCTCCCCCCCGCGGGAACGAAGCGGCTGTTTAATTCCCCCCCCCCCTCCCCGCGGGAACGAAGCGGTTGTTTAATTCCCCCCCCCCTCCCCTCCGCGGGAACGAAGCGGTTGTTTAATTCCCCCCCCCCCCCTCCCCGCGGGAACGAAGCGGTTGTTTAATTCCCCCCCCCCCCTCCGCGGGAACGAAGCGGTTGTTTAATTCCCCCCCCCCCTCCGCGGGAACGAAGCGGTTGTTTAATTCCCCCTCCCCTCCCCGCGGGAACGAAGCGGCTGTTTAATTCCCCCCCCCCTCCCCGCGGGAACGAAGCGGTTGTTTAATTCCCCCCCCCCTCCCCCGCGGGAACGAAGCGGCTGTTTAATTCCCCCCCCCCTCCCCGCGGGAACGAAGCGGTTGTTTAATTCCCCCCCCCCTCCCCGCGGGAACGAAGCGGTTGTTTAATTTCCCCCCCCCCTCCCCGCGGGAACGAAGCGGTTGTTTAATTCCCCCCCCCCTCCCCGCGGGAACGAAGCGGTTGTTTAATTCCCCCCCCCCTCCCCGCGGGAACGAAGCGGTTGTTTAATTCCCCCCCCCCTCTCCGCGGGAACGAAGCGGTTGTTTAATTCCCCCCCCCCCTCCGCGGGAACGAAGCGGTTGTTTAATTCCCCCCCCCCCTCCCCCGCGGGAACGAAGCGGTTGTTTAATTCCCCCCCCCCTCCCCGCGGGAACGAAGCGGTTGTTTAATTCCCCCCCCCCCTCCCCGCGGGAACGAAGCGGTTGTTTAATTCCCCCCCCCCTCCCCGCGGGAACGAAGCGGCTGTTTAATTCCCCCCCCCCTCCCCTCCGCGGGAACGAAGCGGCTGTTTAATTCCCCCCCCCCTCCCCGCGGGAACGAAGCGGCTGTTTAATTCCCCCCCCCTCCGCGGGAACGAAGCGGTTGTTTAATTCCCCCCCCCCCCCCCCCCCGCGGGAACGAAGCGGCTGTTTAATTCCCCCCCCCCTCCCCCGCGGGAACGAAGCGGTTGTTTAATTCCCCCCCCCCTCCCCCGCGGGAACGAAGCGGTTGTTTAATTCCCCCCCCCCCTCCCCCGCGGGAACGAAGCGGTTGTTTAATTCCCCCCCCCTCCCCGCGGGAACGAAGCGGTTGTTTAATTCCCCCCCCCCCCCCCCGCGGGAACGAAGCGGTTGTTTAATTCCCCCCCCCCCCCCCCGCGGGAACGAAGCGGCTGTTTAATTCCCCCCCCCTCCCCGCGGGAACGAACACCTGCAGCATTCTCTGTGCCTGAAGCACTTTCACACAGGTAGGAAGATGGTTTATTTAATCTTTTCTTTGCTTATAAATGTTTATTCAGGTTGGATTTATTTATATAATATTTGTAGAAGTATAAATAATGATTTATTGTAGAATTTAATGAGTTTCCCCCCCCCCTCCTCCCCCACCTCGTTCTGGACGCCTAATTTGTAACCTGCGCCTGATTTTTTAATGTGTAGAACAGGTTTTTTCAGTTCTACAAAAATCTTCACTTGCTCCATTCTACTTTAGTTTGGAGTACGTTTTCACTGTGGAAACTTTCAAATCAGGCGTCAGTGGCCGGACACGCCCCCTTTTGAAGAAAAAAATTCTGTTCCAAAGTAGAAGTGTTCTACCTGACTAGAACTGCAGAAAAAAAAATGTGGAGAATTGCGATTTCTAAGATAGTCCGTTCTCCACCAGTTGCTCCTAAAAATCAGGTGCAAATCATGTGGAAACTTGGGCCCTAAATGTCAGCCTTGTCCACATCCCAAGAATGAATAAACAAACATCTTTACTGTATGTGGCGAGAGCAGGCACCAGCTTGTTGTAGCTTTGAATTGTAACCCAAGACTTGGAATTCTGATTCCGTTAAAAAGAAAGCTCTTGAAATTTTCATATGCAGCTTTTGGGATTACCAAACCATATGGAAAATAGTTTCAGAGCAGCTGGCTTGTTGCAGCTGAAGGGATTTTGGATGTAACCAAGAAGAATGTCAGAATAGAATCTATCATCAAAGGCAGCTCTCTCCAGGCGCTGAAGAGCTACACAAATCACTTACATTCACCACTCTCCAAACGTGTCATTTTTTTAAAAATCACAAGAACAAAATGTCATTGCTGGCAAAAATTTGACCATGACCTCAGGCAGTATCTAAACACACAGCTTAAACATTTTGTGCCACAGCATTACTGAATATTACTGTTCCACATCAGTGCTTTTCACATTTTCTCTGTGGGAATCCTTTGCAAATAATAACACATTCCCAAGGACCCCCTGTAAATATTGGCACAGTCCCAGGGAGCCTCTGTCCTAACTTCGAGACAACCTTGTCAGCTACACAAAGAAATACATTATTGCAGAAAGGATTTTTTTTCTTTTGCAGCAGCAAAAGCAGGGCACCAGTAAATAAACAGGTACAGAAATCCGATGACAGGCAGGAATCCGATGACCAGGGCTCTTTCTGATCCCAGGACCCCAGTATGAAACCCTATTTTCTACTTCAACACAAACAGTATGTTGCTTTGCAAAAAAAAAAAAGATTTTACAAAGAAGGAAAAAAGGATTTCAGTCCCAGGGCTTCAGCAGTCAAATGGTTAAGCTACAATGCACCTGGAAATAGACAGTAGTTCCATCTGAATACAGCGCTCCATTATACCATAACGATTATGGACCCACACTCTCGCACAAACAGATGATGTCAAGCTCATTGTATACTGCCCTAGGATATGTTCAAACTTGCTGCACTATTTGCTCATTATTAGCTTTAAAACCCCAGGCTAAGTTCAGAGAGGCTACCATTTCCTGAGGCTACGCACTATTCAGGGCCGTCAGAGCAATGGACAACGTCAGAGAGAGGAACAGAAATCTCAATCAAACAAGCAACTCTGCCTTCTACCCTGGAGAGTTTCTGCAGGAGATTTATATTTGGAGCACAGTTCTCCTCTCCCCAAACCACACATACCCCATCAACACTGTCAGAAATTGATATGAAGGCTACAAACATCACTAAACAGTCGGACCACAAACCACAGGATGTGAAATTTCAACACCAACAGTGGTTACGATATATTCCTATTCCACATAGAATGAATTTTAAAATGTAAAGACAGGGTAATTCTCTGTCCAATGATGGTTCTATTGGAATAGATGATAATTTACAGCAGTTATTATAGCAAGATTCCACCATGTTTCAATACAAAATTTGAAACTGTGAGTCTGCAAGTACACCAGTAATGACTGCTACTAACCGGTACATACAATAGTTTGCAAGTGCACACAATTATGTGCTGAATGGAGTTTCTAATACTGTCAAGTGTACTTCCCAATCCATCCACCTAGGGTACCATGCTCAAACAGGCTGCCGCACTAGTATGTGTGTGTGTGTGTGTATGTTTGGGGGGGTGGAGGGAGAGATTAGGCTTTTAAGTGTGATAAGCAATTCACAATGGGGGTAGGGGACCAATCACTCTCTCTCATGCAATCCACATTCACTAAAGCTGCTTATAACAATGCTTTGTGGCGGGGTCAGGTTGGTGGAGGACCTTTGTCTTACGAATGTTTAGTGTACGACCTATGCTTTCATACACCCCAGTGAAGATGTTGACAATGGCTTAGAGTTCAGCCTCTGAATGTGCGCAGATGCAAGCATTGTCCACGTACTGTAGTTCGATGACAGAGGATGGGACGGTCTTGGAGCTAGCCTGGAGGCGACAAAGGTTGAACAGGTTCCCACTGGTTCGAAAGTTGAGTTCCACTCCAGTAGGGAGCTTGTTGAGCGTGAGATGGAGCACTGCAATGAGGAAGATCGAGAAGAGGGTTGGCGCGATGACGCAGCCCTGCTTGACCCCGGTCCGGACGTGGATTGGGTCTGTGGTGGATCCATTGGTCAGGATCACGGCTTGCATGTCGTCGTGGAGCAGGCGGAGGATGACGACAAACTTTTGGGGACAGCCGAAACGGAGGAAGACGCTCCATAGTCCCTCACGGCTAACAGTGTCAAAGGCCTCTGTGACCCTGCCACACAGCACTGCCCCCCAGTCATCAAAATCCACGGCGCGGCCCTGGACAACGTGGACCACTTTCCATACCTCGGGAGCCTGCTATCAGCAAGGGCAGACATCGGTGACGAGGTCCAACACCACCTCCAGTGTGCCAGCGCAGCCTTCAGTCGCCTGAAGAAGAGAGTGTTTGAAGACCAGACCCTCAAATCTGGCACCAGGCTTATGATCTACAGAGCAGTAGTGATACCCGCCCTCCTATATGGCTCAGAGACATGGACCATACACAGTAGACATTTCAAATCGCTGGAGAAATACCACCAACGATGTCTCCACAAGATCCTGCAAATCCCCTGGGAGGACAGACGCACTATCAGTGTTCTCGATCAGGCCAACATCCCCAGCATCGAAGCCCTGACCACACTCGACCAGCTCCATTGGGCAGGCACATTGTTCGCATGCCTGACATAAGACTCCCAAAGCAAGCGTTCTACTCGGAACCCCTACACTGCAAGTGAGCCCCAGGTGGGCAGAGGAAACGTTTCAAGGACACCCTCAAAGCCTCCTTGATAAAATGCAACAGCCCCACTGACACCTGGAAGTCCCTGGCCAAAGACCGCCCTAAGTGGAGGAAGAGCATCCAGGAAGGCACTAGGAACCTCGAGTCTCGTCGCCGAGAGCATGCAGAAAACAAATGCAGGCAGCGGAAGGAGCGTGTGGCAAACTCCCCACCCACCCTTTCCCTCAACCACTGTCTGTCCCACCTGTGACAGAGACTGTAATTCCCGTATTGGACTGTTCAGTCACCTGAGAACTCACTTTTAGAATGGAAGCAAGTCTTCCTCGATTCCGAGGGACTGCCTATGATAATGATTATAGCAGAGTTTCAGGTGTTACTGCCACTGATGCCAAGCCCCAATTCACTGAAGCCAGCAGTAATCGGTCGGTTACATGTATCCTGGTTTACACACATTGAACTGATGTATTCCAGTGTTTTTCCACAGTCTGTGAATGCAGGCCCACCATCATGCTTCAACTGAAATCCTGGTTGAAAGAAAGCAGAAAATGTCATGGCACAGTCTCCCCACCATTTGCTGCTCTCAAATCCTAGTGCCGGGGAGAAAAGGAGGAAAAAGAAAAAAAAGTTTAAAAAAAATATATATATATAAAAAAACATGTAAATTGCTAATTGCCCTGTATATGTACACAGACCGGATTGGCTCCTGCCAGTTTCATTTACAGGTGTAACCACATTCACACGCTCATCAGCTGGGTGCTATGTTGCAGTACTTTTAAGAACAATTACTTGTTAAATTGAGTAACATATTTTCTGGGACACACGGCAGGGGTGGGGGGTGTTCACTTCAACTTCAATTCAATCTTGCCCTCCCTCCTTCCCTCTCCCTCTTTCCCTCTCACTCCCTCCTCGCTCGCTCCCCCTACCTCACTCTCCCTCATTCCCTCTCCCTACCTCGGTCTCCCTCATTCCCTTGCTCCCTCCCTCGCTCTCCCTACCTCTCTCCTTCCCTCCCTCTCTTCCTGCCCTCCCTCTCGCTCTCGCTCCATCCTCCCCTCGCTCTCGCCCTCACCCTCACTCTCCCCACTTCCCTCCCTCCCTCTCACTCGCTCTACCCCCTCTCCATCCTTCTCGCTCCTTCCCCCTTGCTCTTCCTCCTTCCCTCCCTTTCCCTCCCCTCCCTCTCCCTCTTTCCCGCTCTCCCTCCCTCTCCTTCCTTCCCCTCTCCCTCCCTCCTTCCTTCCCCTCTCCCTCCCCCCTTCCTTCCCTCCCTCCTTCCTTCCCCTCTCCCTCCCTCCCTCCTTCCTTCCCCTCTCCCTCCCCGCTCCCTCCCTCCTTCCCCTCTCCCTCCCTCCCTCCTTCCCCTCCCTCCCTCCTTCCCCTCTCCCTCCCTCCCTCCTTCCTTCCCCTCTCCCTCCCTCCCTCCCTCCTTCCTTCCCCTCTCCCTCCCTCCTTCCTTCCCCTCTCCCTCCCTCCCTCCTTCCCCTCTCCCTCCCTCCCTCCTTCCCCTCTCCCTCCCTCCTTCCTTCCCCTCTCCCTCCCTCCTTCCTTCCCCTCTCCCTCCCTCCCTCCTTCCTTCCCCTCTCCCTCCCTCCTTCCTTCCCCTCTCCCTCCCTCCCTCCTTCCTTCCCCTCTCCCTCCCTCCCTCCTTCCTTCCCCTCTCCCTCCCTCCCTCCTTCCTTCCCCTCTCCCTCCCTCCCTCCTTCCTTCCCCTCTCCCTCCCTCCCTCCCTCCTTCCTTCCCCCCTCCCTCCCTCCCTCCTTCCCCCCTCCCTCCCTCCCTCCTTCCTTCCCCTCTCCCTCCCTCCCTCCTTCCCCTCTCCCTCCGTCCTTCCTTCCCCCCTCCCTCCGTCCTTCCTTCCCCTCTCCCTCCCTCCTTCCTTCCCTCCCTCCTTCCTTCCCCTCTCCCTCCCTCCCTCCTTCCTTCCCCTCTCCCTCCCTCCCTCCCTCCTTCCTTCCCCTCTCCCTCCCCTCTCCCTCCTTCCCCTCTCCCTCCCTCCTTCCCCTCCCTCCCTCCTTCCCCTCTCCCTCCCTCCCTCCTTCCTTCCCCTCTCCCTCCCTCCCTCCCTCCTTCCTTCCCCTCTCCCTCCCTCCCTCCTTCCTTCCCCTCTCCCTCCCTCCCCTCTCCCTCCCTCCCCCCTTCCTTCCCTCCCTCCTTCCTTCCCCTCTCCCTCCCTCCCTCCTTCCTTCCCCTCTCCCTCCCTCCCTCCTTCTCCTCCCTCCCTCCTTCCCCTCTCCCTCCCTCCCTCCTTCCTTCCCCTCTCCCTCCCTCCCTCCTTCCTTCCCCTCTCCCTCCCTCCCTCCTTCCTTCCCCTCTCCCTCCCTCCCTCCTTCCTTCCCCTCTCCCTCCCTCCCTCCTTCCTTCCCCTCTCCCTCCCCCCTTCCTTCCCTCCCTCCTTCCTTCCCTTCCCTCCCTCCTTCCTTCCCCTCTCCCTCCCTCCCTCCTTCCTTCCCCTCTCCCTCCCTCCCTCCTTCCTTCCCCTCTCCCTCCCTCCCTCCCTCCTTCCTTCCCCCCTCCCTCCCTCCCTCCTTCCTTCCCCTCTCCCTCCCTCCCTCCTTCCCCTCTCCCTCCGTCCTTCCTTCCCCTCTCCCTCCGTCCTTCCTTCCCCTCTCCCTCCGTCCTTCCTTCCCCTCTCCCTCCCTCCTTCCCTCAACCCTGGCCCCAGGGCTGGTGTCACTGCGAGCTTTGATCGGCCTCAGGCAGCCTCCTGATTAACTGTCGGGGAGCAAAAGGAACCCGCCTCTGAACAGGAGAGGCCTGAACAGGTGTGGCCAAAAGATTGGAATCTGCTCAAACATTCACCTCACCAACTATATAACAAGAATGACAACCTGTGAAGGGACTCTCCAACCCCAGCCCAGCCCAGCCCACCCCCACCCTCCAATGGTGGCCAAATGCTTAGCGCCTGGCAACACCATTCGAAGGGAGAAAAAAATAAAATAGGGATAAAAGATTAAAGGAAAACCAGTCCAAGGTGGCGGGGTGGAGAAAAATAAGTTTATAAATGCAATAGTCAAAAAATGTCACTTCATGGTTTTAGGATTAATTTCCTCTTTACAAGACTTAGATTAAAAGGTTTAGCATGTTTGAAATGCTGCTAATAGAGCTAGGAATTAAAATACAATTGTGTGTCCTTCTGAAGACTTAACTCCAGGATTTGGTCTTAATCCAGCAGTGTAGTACCAACCTTCAACAACTTAATGCAACTGTTAAACATCTACTGCTGAGAGACGAGACAAATCGGGCAGACCAAAGATTCAAATAAACAGCTAACTTTCCTCTTTGGTAAGGGCCTCATTTGTTTCATTAATAGTCTCATGAGATCTGAAAAATCATATCGGAACTCTTGAATCAACCCCCCCCCCCTAAACACAGCAGAGTCTAGACGATTCAACCTCCCTCAACACAGCAAGGTCTAGACAGATCAACACCCCTCAACACAGCAGAGTCTAGACGGATTATCACAGCTATGTCTGGACCTTTCCTAGAGCCGACAGTGGCTACAGAATTCACTGGCAAAGATGCACAACACTGGTTCTAAAACTGACGCATGCACTGTCCAAGAAACCCAAAGAAGAAATAATAAAGAAAAGCAAACTCAGACGAGACGATCCAAACAGGAACAAGCTGGTACCCAAGTGGTCTTGTACTGGACGTGTTGGTATTTAATGTTTTATTTATAAAGTGTACTCATTTATATTTAACATTGAGATGAAGATGTTGGGGATGAATTGGAGTACACATTAATGCAGTACTTGCTTCAAGCTGAACTACCCAGGAGCTCCTGGCAGTTTTACTGCGCACTTGCCTCTTACTGATGGTCAAATCTGCGATTGGAGATGGTATCAAGTGTTTCACCTCATTGCAAAAGTGGTTTTAATAAACACTTTCCTTACTCCTGCAGTGAAGGGCCACTTTTTATTTTCCATCAAAAGGAACTAGTAGTTGTAATATCTAAAGTGTCACTCATCTTGCAATAGGACTGTACCGTCAGGCAAGACAAAAAAATAAATAAATAAGGCTGAGGCATTGTCAGAGGGGGGGTAGAAATGGGAATAAATGAACAATTAGACACATAGCAATTAGACGGCGAGCATTAGGAAAATTAAATAGACTGATCAGCTTGTGTTTAAACAGATGGCAGGAATCAGAAGCCTGATGGAAACTTAAATTCAGTCACAGCCTTTCATCTCTCCCCTCAATTATCAGGAGAGAGATTGTGAATAGATGGTGGTCTGCTGTCTCTCGACAACAAGAGCCGCAGGTGAGAAATGTCAGCGGTCCGCAGCACTAGGTCCAGCTGTGTTAATGTGTGCCTTGCTCCAGTTAAAGCACTCGTCCTCCTACCAGCTAAACCCTCATTATAATCTACAGAAGCTGAGCAATGCTACAACGCAGCACACTGACGCTCCAACACAGCGGTGGGAAAATCAGGCAAGCAATACACGCCCACATGTTCTCATGTGTGTCTCAGGGCCCCTGTTGTACAGTAGCACTGGTCAGGGTCTCAAAATCAAGTCCTTCCCTTCGATCAGAGAATGTAAAACAAAGTGGGAAGAACATTGACATTGAAACATCAAATGCACGACATGGTGCTGGAGTGGCTGCAATGTGGGTTCACAACGCCAGCACTCAGAGCCTGACACTCGGGCTTGCTGCTGTGGGGGACACTGGAAGTTGGGGTAAAAATAGTGAGCTTTATTCTATCTCTGCCTGTGGTATTGGAACACAAGGAATCGTCTCTGGATGTTATTTATATGGATTTGAAGAAGGCTTTTGATAAAGTCCCTCATAAGAGACAGTTAGCTAAAGTTGTAGCTCATGGAACTGAAGGCAAATTATTGACCTGGTTAAGAGATTGACTGAGCGGCAGGAGACAGAGAGTAGGGATAATGGGCAGGTACTCTCATTGGCAGGATGTGTCTGGTGGTGTCCCGCAGGGATCTGTGTTGGGGCCTCAACTATTCACCGTATTTATTAACGACTAAGATGAAGGGGTAATATATAAAGATACGTGGCATTGCAAGCAGTGTAGATGGAAGCATAACATTACAGAGAGATACTGATAGATTAAGTGAATTAGCAAAACTGCGGCAAATGGATTTCAATGTAGGCAGATGCCAGGTCATCCACTTTGGACCTAAAAAGGATAGAGCAGGTACTTTCTAAATGGTGAAAAGCTAAAAACAGTGGAGGTCCAAACAGACTTGGGGTCCAGGTACATAGATCATTAAAATGGCATGGACAGGTACAGAAAATAATCAAAGGCTAAAGGAATGCTGGCCGTTATATCTAGAGGACTAGAATACAAGGGGGTAGAAGTTATGCTGCAGCTGTACAAAGCCCTGGTTAGACCACACCTGGAGCACTGTGAGCAGTTCTGGGCACCACACCTTAGGAAGGATATATTGGTCTTGGAGGGAGTGCTGTGTAGGTTTACCAGAATGATACTCCAAGGATTAAATTATGAGAGATAACACAAATTAGTGCTGTATAACCTGGAATTTAGACAGTAAAGGGGTGATTTGATCTAAGTTTTAAAGATATTAAGAGGAGCTGAGAGAGAGAAACTATTTCTGCTGGTTTGGAAATTCTAGGATTAGGGGGCAGAGTCTAAAAATTAGAGCCTTCCCGTAGTGAAGTCAGGAAACACTTCTACACGCAAAGGGTGGTACATCTCTTCCGCAAATGGCAATTGATGCTGGGTCAATTGTTAATTTTAAATCAGAGATTGATAGCTTTCTATTAACCAAAGGCACTGAAGGATTTGGGGCAAAGGCAGGTATATGGAGATCAACCATGATCTCATTGAATGGTGGAAGAGGCTCAAGGGGCTAAATGGCCTACTCCTGTTATGTTCCTACACCTCGCCTGAAGGTAGTGGAAGGAAGGTAGTGCAGGGGTCCCCTGCGGTCATCTCCCTCCAAAACAGATAAACTGTTTTGGGTACTGTTGGGGGAGATGATGCATCAGGGGAAGGCAGCAGCAGCCACGTTCATGGCACCATGGGTGGCTCTGCTGCACAGGAGGGCAGGAAAAAGAGTGGGAGAGCGATAGTGGTAGGGGATTCTATTGTAAGGGGAATTGATAGGCGCTTCTGTGGCCGCAATCGAGACTCCAGGATGACATGTTGGCTCCCTGGCGCAAGAGTCTCGGAGCGGCTGCAGGGCATTCTGGAGGGGGAGGGTGAACAACCAGTTGTCATGGTGCATATAGGTACCAACGATATAGGTTAAAAAATGGAATGAGGGCCTACAAGCTGAATTTAGGGAGCTAGGAGTTAAATTAAAAAGTAGGACCTCAAAGGTAATAATCTCAGGATTGCAACCAGTGCCACGTGCTAGTCAGAGTAGAACTGGCAGGATAGTTAAGATGAATACGTGGCTTGAGGAATGATGCAAGAGGGAGGGATTCAAATTCCTGGGACATTGGAACCGGTTCTGGGGGAGGTGGGACCAGTACAAACCGGACAGTCTGCACCTGGGCAGGACCGGAACCAATGTCCTAGGGGGGGGAAGTGTTTGCTAGTGCTGTTGGGGAGGGTTTAAACTAATATGGCAGGGGGATGGGAATCTATGCAAGGAGACAGAGGGAAGTAAAATGGGGGCAGAAGCAAAAAGTAGAAAGGAAATAAGGAAAAGTGGAGGGCAGAGAAATCAAAGGCAAAAACCAAAAAGGGCCACATTACAACATAATTCTAAAAGGACAAAGAGTGTTAAAAAAAACAAGCCTGAAGACTCTGTGTCTCAATGCGAGAAGCATTCGTAATAAGGTGGATGAATTAACTGCGCAGATAGCTGCTAATGGTGTCATGTATTTAACTGTCATTGTAACCCATGTATAAACTGACCTAAGCTGTACACCGTGAGAACATTGACCACTAGGTGGTGAACTTGTGGGAGACACTCCTAACCTGGACTTTCAGGTATAAAAGGGGAAGCTCTACCCACCTTCATCACTTCAGTGCTGGCTAATAAAGGTTATTGGTCACAGAGTGACCTTCTCTCCAGTATGGGCCTCGTGTGCATTTATACTGTATAGTAAGGACATATTAAACGGATATGATGTAATTAGGATTACGGAGACATGGTTCCAGGGTGACCAAGGCTGGGAATTCAACATCCAGGGGTATTCAATATTCAGGAAGGGTAGACAGAAAGGAAAAGGAGGTGGGGTAGTGTTGCTGGTTAAAGAGATTAATGCAATAGTAAGGAGGGACATTAGCTTGGATGATGTGGAATCTGTATGGGTAGAGCTGCGGAACACCAAAGGGCAGAAAACCCGAGTGGGAGTTGTGTACAGATCACCAAACAGTAGTAGTGCGGTTGGGGATGGCATCAAACAGGAAATTAGGGATGCATGCAATAGAGCTACAGCAGTTATCATGGGTGACTTTAAATTGGCATATCGATTGGGCTATCCAAACTGCTAGCAATATGGTGGAGGAGGATTTCCTGGAGTGTATAAGGGATGGTTTTCTAGACCAATATGTCAAGGAACCAACTAGAGAGCTGGCCATCCTAGACTGGGTTTTGTGTAATAAGAGAGGATTAATTAGCAATCTTGTTGTGCAAGGCCCTTGGGGGAAGTGTGACCATATGGTACAATTCTTCATTAAGTTGGAGAGTGACACAGTTAATTCAGAGACTAGAGTCCTGAACTTAAAGAAAGGTAACTTCGATGGTATGAGACGTGAATTGGCTAGGATAAACTGGCGAATGATACTTAAAAGGGTTGACGGTGGATAGGCAATGGCAGACATTTAAAGATCAAATGGATGAACTTCAACAATTGTACATCCCTGTCTGGTGTAAAAATAAAACGGGGAAGGTGGCTCAACCGTGGCTAACAAGGGAAATTAGGGATAGTGTTAAATCCAAGGAAGAGGCATATAAATTGGCCAGAAAAAGCAGCAAACCTGAGGACTGGGAGAAATTTAGAATTCAGCAGAGGAGGACAAGGGGTTTAATTAGGAGGGGGAAAATAGAGTACAAGAGGAAGCTTGCAGGGAACATAAAAACTGACTGCAAAAGCTTCTATCGATATGTGAAGAGAAAAAGATAAGTGAAGACAAATGTAGGTCCCTTGCAGTCAGAATCAGGTGAATTTATAATGGGGAACAAAGAAATGGCAGACCAATTGAACAAATACTTTTGTTCTGTCTTTACTAAGGAAGACACAAATAACCTTCCGGAAATACTAGGGGACCAAGGGTCTAGTGAGAAGGAGGAACTGAAGGAAATCCTTATTAGTCAGGAAATTGTGTTGGGGAAATTGATGGGACTGAAGGCCGATAAATCCCCAGGGCCTGATAGTCTACATCACAGAGTACTTAAGGAAGTGGCCCCAGAAATAGTGGATGCATTGGTGGTCATTTTCCAACATTATATAGACTCTCCTATGGATTGGAGGGTAGCTAATGTATCCCAATTTTTTTTAAAGGAGGGAGAGAAAACAGGGAATTATAGACCAGTTAGCCTGACATCAGTAGTGGGGAAAACGTTGGAATCAATTAGTAAAGATGTAATAGCAGCGCATTTGGAAAGCAGTGACAGGATCGGTCCAAGTCAGCATGGATTTATGAAAGGGAAATCATGCATGACAAATCTTCTAAAAGTTTTTTGAGGATGTAACGAGTAGAGTGGACTAGAGCGAACCAGTGGATATGGTGTATTTAGACTTTCAAAAGGCTTTTGACAAGGTCCCACACAAGAGATTGGTGTGCAAAATTAAAGCACATGGTATTGGGGGTAATGTATTGACATGGATAGAGAACTGGTTGGCAGACAGGAAGCAAAGTGTAGGAATAAACGGGTCCTTTTCAGAATGGCAGGCAGTGATTAGTGGGGTACCGCAAGGTTCAGTGCTGGGACCCCAGCTATTTTACAATATACATTAATGATTTAGATGAAGAAATTGAATGTAATATCTCCAAGTTTGCAGATGACACTAAGCTGGGTGGCTGTGTGAGCTGTGAGGAGGATGCTAAGAGGCTGCAGAGTGACTTGGACAGGTTAGGTGAGTGGGCAAATGCATGGCAGATGCAGTATAATGTAGATAAATGTGAGATTATCCACTTTGGTGGCAAAAACAGGAAGGCAGAATATTATCTGAATGGTGACAGATTAGGAAAAGGGGAGGTGCAACGAGACCTGGGTGTCATAACACATCAATCATTGAAAGTTGGCATGCAGGTACAGCAGGCAGTGAAGGCGGCAAATGGCATGTTGGCCTTCATACCGAGAGGATTTGAGTATATTTGAGGGAGTGCAGCGAAGGTTCACCAGACTGATTCCCGGGATGGCAAGACTGACATATGAAGAAAGACTGGATCGACTAGGCTTATAGTCACTGGAATTTAGAAGAATGAGAGGGGATCTCATCGAAACATATAAAATTCTGACAGGAGTCGACAGGTTAGATGCAGGAAGAATGTTCCTGATGCTGGGGAAGTCCAGAACCAGGGGTCACAGTCAAAGGATAAGGGGTAAGCCATTTAAGACCGAGATGAGAAGAAACTTCTTCACTCAGAGAATTGTGAACCTGTGGAATTCTCTATCACAGAAAGTTGTTGAGGCTAGTTTGTTAGATATATTCAAAAGGGAGTTAGATGTGGCCCTTATGGCTAAAGGGATCAAGGGGTATGGAGAGAAAGCAGGAATGGGGTACTGATGTTGCACGATCAGCCATGATCATATTGAATGGTGGTGCAGGCTCGAAGGGCCGAATGGCCGACTTCTGCACCTATTTTCTATGTTTCTAATGCAGACACTGGTGCAGTGATAAGGGCAAAGAGCTGGTGCAGTCTCGATGGGCTGAATGGCCTCCTTCTGTGCTGCACTGTTCTATGAATGGATGATTATATGGTGCCTGACACAAGAAAGTATTCCACTCTCCCATCATGAACATCTCTCGCCTCAGTGAGCCAAACGTTCGTCAAAGAATAAAAGAAAAGCCAAATCAGGCGAGACGGTGCAAACAGGAACAAGCTGGTACCAAATGGTCTTGTACTGCACGTGTTAGTATTTAATGTTTTATTTATAAAGTGTACTCATTTATATTTAACATTGAGATGAAGGCAGGGCCCGTACACATTAACACAGTACTTGATTAGAACTGAACTACCCACGAGCTCCTGGCACTTTTACTGCTCATTTGCCTCGTAACATCTCCAATCGCAGATTTGTCTATTAATATCAAGTGTTTCACCTAATTGCAAAAGTAGTTTTAACAAACACTTTGCTTATTCCTGCAGTGAAGGATCTCTTTTTATTTTCCTTCAGAAAGGAACTAGTGGTTGTAATATCTAAAGTGTCACTCACCTTGCAATAGGACAGCACTATCAGGCAAGACAAAAAGGAAATGCAATCAAAATAAAAATAAGGCTGAGGCGTTGTCAGAGGGGAAAGGAAATGAGAACGGTACAAAATAAATGAGTAATTAGACACTTTACTCAAACAGTACAATAGTATTTTCAAGTTAATTAATTCACTGGGTAATATCCTGTACAGTATTTGCAACAGAATTATTTCTACCATGGCAAGCTGCAGATTCAGCTACATTTCCTACAGTACATTCGGATCAGTTATGACTAGTTGAAGGAAAAATGTATGACAATGAACTGGCTCAATTGTGACATGAAACTATGAATTATATAGCAATGAAAAAGAATGAATTTTATGTTTTGATATTCCAGAATGATGAATGCATTGAGGTAAAAAGAAAAACGACAACATAACGCATTCTGTTGCTTTTTTAATTGAACATAAAGACGTAGCTATTTTTCTTCCGTAATTTAGTGGAACCATTTTATTAACAGTGCACAGAACACTGCATTTTGTGTTCATTATGTAAGCTGTGATTTCTAGCATGCTCTCATTACTCTTCCACTTACCTACTCCACCCACTCAAGAGTCTACCTTTCGCTCACTCCTGGAGTGTATGTGATAAATTAATGATCGTGATTACTGCTACAATTGGCTTACTTCCAGGTGAATTTCACCCCACACTGCCAGGCATTTGTTGGTTATTTACAAATAGTACCAGTAATTTCAAATTATTTTCAGAGAACTTCACTGGTTTCAGATTGTTTATATCTCTCCAAAAGAAAAGAATCACAGACAATCTGTCTCTCCAGGTGGCATCACTAACAAACTGATACAAGGCGAGAAGCCAGGGCCGATTTCTTGCACCCACTCCACCCAAGGAACTGTTTAAAATTCATTTTCTGGATGTGGGCGTTGCTGGCAAGACCAGCATTAATTACCCATCCCTATTGCCCTGAGAAACGGTGATGGGCCACCTTCTTGAACCACTGGTAGCGGTTTGAAACAACTGAGTAACTTTCTAGGCCACTGCAGAGAGCAGTTAAGAGCCACCCATATTGGTATTGGTATAGGACTGGAGTCACATACAGGCCCAGACCGGGTAAGGACGGCAGGGCATTTGTGACCCAGATGGGTTTTTACGACAATCCAACAGCTTCATGGTCACTTTTACTGATACCAGCTTTTTATTTCCACATATTTTAGTATTGAATTCAAATTCTCAAACTGCCATGGTGGGATTTGAACATGGTCCCTGGATTATTAGTCCAGCAACATAACCACTCCACTACCATACCCATTTCCTCAACCTCGCATTACTAATTATTACATAGTATTTACAGCACAGAAACAGGCCATTCAGCCCAACAGGTCCATGCCGGCCATCATCGAACCCCATCAACATATCCTTCTATTCCTTTCTCCCTCATGTGCTTAGCTATCTTCCCCTTAAATGCATCTCTACTATTCACCTCAACTAGTCCCTGTGGGAGCAAGTTCCACATTCCAACCACTCTTTGGGTAAAGAGGTTTCTCCTGAATTCGCTATTGGATTTATTATTGACTATCATGTTTATTGCCCCTAGTTCTGGAAAGAATCTTCTCTACATCTACCCTGTAAAACCCTTTCGCAATCTTAAGTACCTCCATCAGGTCACCTCTCAGAGTTTTCCTTTTTCTAGAGAAGAGGCCCAGCCTGTTCAAACTTTCCTGATAGACATAGCCTCTCAGTTCTGGGATCATCCTAGTAAATCTTTTTTGCACCTTCTCCAGTGCCTCCAGTGCGCCAGCGCAGACTTCAGTCGCCTGAGGAAGAGAGTGTTTGAAGACCAGGACCTCAAATCTGGCACCAAGCTCATGGTCTACAGAGCAGTAGTAATACCCACCCTCCTATATGGCTCAGTGACGTGGGCCATATACATTAGACATCTCAAAGCGCTGGAGAAGTACCACCAGCGCTGCCTCCATAAGATCCTGCAAATCCACTGGGAGGATAGGCACACCGTCAGTATTTTCAATCAAGCCAACATCCCCAGCATCGAAGCACTGACTATACTCGACCATCTCCGTTGGGCGGGCCACATCGCCCGCATACCTGACACAAGACTCCCAACGCAAGCGCTATACTCGGAACTCCTACGCTTGGGCAAGCGAGCCCAAGATGGGCAGAGGAAACGTTACAAGGACACCCTCAGAGCTTCCCTAATAAAGTGCAACATCCTCACTGACATCTGAGAGTCCTTGGTCAAAGACTGCCCTAAGTGGAGGAAGAGCATCCGGGAGGGTGCTGAGCACCTCGAATCTCGCCACCGAGAGCATGCAGAAACCAAGCGTGGGCAGCGGCAAACCAGTCCCACCCTCCTTTTCCTTCAACGACTGTCTGTCCCACCTGTGACAGAGACTGTAATTCCTGTACTGGACTGTACAGCCACCTAAGAACTCACTTTTAAAGTGGAAGCAAGTCTTCCTCGATTTCAAGGGGCTGCCTATGATGATGATATCCTTTTTATAATATGGAAACCAGAACTGTTCCCAGTACTCCAAGTGTGATCTAATCAAGGATCTATACATAAGAATATAAGAAATAGGACCAGGAGTAGGCCGTATGGCCCCTCAAGCCTGCTCCACCATTTAATACATATTTCAATGTTTTCCCCCTTGTATGCATTTTCATTAGTGGTGGCTGGTGTGCAACGGCCACCACATGTTAAAAAAATCCACGCACAGGCATCTTTCACCCTTCAGGATGTAGTTCGGGATCTGGAATATTAGGTCCTTCATTGAAACACCTGTGAACTCATCCTTTTTTGGTGTGGAAGCAAGTCATCCTCGCTTCGAGGGACTGCCTATGATGATGATTTTCATTAACCTTCCAATTTAAGAAAGCTTTCTTCTACCATGCAATATCAAGTTCTCGCACTTTCGGCGGCCTTTTAAACAATACAAGTGTGACAGTTTCTACCTCATCTGACCGTGAAGGGACAGGTTTCTTCACCAGCTTTTGGAACCATGCAAGTGTCCTTTGGTGGGGGAAGCACAAAGGGGTAATTGTGCAGATCGATTTATCCACACGGCAGCAATCAGTGCTGTTACCTCAGTCAGGCACACAAACAGGGAAGAAGCTCGACATGACAAAATGCTCCGTTTCTGTCCAGCAAATACTGCTTTTCACAAAATGACAATTGTTAGCAATTCATAGAAACGTACAAGTATGAATTTCCCGTTGTACAATTTCTTGCATTTTTTTAAAAAACCATAAATCACTTTATAAACGGCAAAGAGTTTGAGACATTACATGTAGCTGCCTGGTGAGATACCACAGAAACACGTCATGCAACATGATACAGAAACCCAGGGCTGTGAGCAGGGCAACACAAACTTCAGACAACATTCTCCCTTAAAACAAAACTCCTTTCCGGATCAGAGCCAATGCAATGGTAATTGACCGAAAACCACTGGGAATTTCACTTTCCATTCACTTGGATGAAATGAAGTGTATCTGTACCAGAGTAATCACACATGTATTGCTATATTTTAAAATATCTGAATGTCAACAGGATACAATGTAACAAAAGCTGTCGTCTATGATTTCAACCTCTTGAATCTACTAAACTTTTCTCCCCCTTAACGACCTCGGGTCAGATCAGATATAGATTACACAACTTGGATAACAGAACTCATGGGACACAGTAGGTCACCAATAGTGCAATGTAAAAATAGCTTACCGATTCAGGGCTCTTTGTTTATGTAAGGGGAAGGGAGGAGTTTAAGTACAGTAATGTTGGGGGAAAATGTTTTTCGCTAGTAAACGGGAACTAGTGACATAAAATTCAATGCAGGCAACAGATTGGATAAGCTCACTTCGTATTCCATGCAAGAAAAACTATTACCATCGCACCAGCCTTATCACAGGCCTGTAGATTCCACGACACTATTACCCGAGATATCCCCTCACCCACACTGAGCATCCACCCAGATAACAGCAAAATAAAAACTAGGCGATTTCAGCGTAGACACGATGTAAACAACAGAGGGGCTGAAAGCAGTAATTCAATCTGTTACTGCTCTTACTCAAACCTACACAGTTATTCATGTCCATTTCAGCAACCCTATTCCTTCCTCCGGGTTTGAAACTATGATGAGTGCTTTTCCCCATCAGTATTTTTGCTTTCTGGCTTTTTACATCCTGACAACTCTTTCAGGCTTCTCATCGCTGCCCTGTGGTTTAAAATCAGCAATCACTCCTGATCACCGTTTAACTTTCTGGTTGCTAATCTTTACTTTTTAATTGATTCTTTTACTCTCGAAAATATATTACATTTTCCTTTCCTTCCCCTGCCACCTTTTCAATCACATTAATTCTACCTCTCCCTTCAAGTGACTTTGCAAAGAGCAGCGTGGATCTAGCTGCTTTCTGTCTGCCACTGAAGGCTCATTTCTGGCCAGATTAACTTTCTAGTTTATCTGACACTGTCTCACTGACTGCTTTCTCCCAACACTTATTTCCACTGGAAGCACAGTATGTGCTGGGTCCCGGTGTGTCCCCCGGTTACCTGCTGCGGCTCCTGGGGAGCGGTGCTGGAGGCTGCAGCCGCTCTCCCCGCGGACTACGCTCAGTGTTGCGGTGTCCCAGAGCGGGCTCCCCGGGCCCGGGACCCGCCAGCCCGGCGGGGAGGCGGACAGCCCGCCTTCTGTCTCGGTGGCGGTGGATGAAGCAGAGGTTCCCATCCCGAGCGCTCCGGGTCAGAGCCGCGCCGACACACGCCCCATGCGGCGAGCGGGAGGCCAGAGCTCCCGGGCTCAGCCTCCTGGGCTACTCCCCGGCCATGGCCGGCCAGCGCTCGGTGCCCTGCCCTGGGCTACAAGAGGGGGCTCAGCCGGCCGTCCCCCGCGCCTCTCAGCCGCGATCGGCGGCGCTGCGCAACTGACTGACAGCA